>NC_091001.1:4637103-4752103 GCF_041146395.1 Eulemur rufifrons
TCACAGTGATGACTAGGAGATAGGGTTAGAATTATGGGATAGGGGTTGTTCTCAGGAAATGGGTTATGCATTAACGTTAGGATAAGAGGTTAAAGTTAGGCGCACGGTGAGGTTTACGTGTTAAGGGGAGAAATAGGAACAGGGTTGGGTGTTATGTTCAGGGTTAGGGTTATCTGTCAAAGGTATTGTTTATGCTTAGTGCACGGGCCCTGTCTGCATTAGGCGGGCGGGGGGAGTTTAGGTGGTTGGGATTGTACCCGGGAACCCACTCTATCATACTCTGGGTATGGGCCCGTGGGTTTCATGCAGGACACAGTGGTAGAGCCTCCTTTCACGCATGGCATGGGAGGATTGCAGGCTTTCTAAACTCTAAGAAAGCAAGAAGTCTGATAATTAGATTTAGGGTTAGGATTCTGGTTAGGGTGAAGGATGAAGTTTAGTGTTAGGGTGAGGGCTTAGGGTTAGGGATTAGGGTTAGGGTTAAAGGTTACTCTTAGGTTTAACGGTTACACTTTGGTTTCGGGTTGAGGTTTACGGTTAGGGTTAAGATGAGGGGTTAGGGTTTGGTACAGGGTTAGGGTTAAGTGTTAGGTTTAGGGTTGAAGCTAAGGATTAGGGTTAGGATTAAAGGTTACCATGAGAGTTAACGCTTAGGGTTAAGGTTAAGAGTTAGGGTTTAGGGTTAGGTTTAGGGTTAGGGTTAGTTTTAGGGTTAGAGTTATGTGCTATGCTTTGTGTTAGAGGTTAGGGTTAGGTTTACTGGTCACGGTTAGGGTTACGTTTAGGGGTTAGCATTAGGGTTAGGGTTAGGGTTAGGGTTAAAGGATAGGATTAGAGTTACGGGTTGGGCTTAGTTTTAGGGTTAAAGTTTACTGCTAGGGTTAGGGGTAGGGTACAGGGTTAGCTTTAGGGGTTCTGGTTAGGGTTAGGTGTTAGGTTAGTGTCAGGGTTAGGTCCAGTCGTGAGGGTAAGGTTTAGGGTTAGCTTTAAGAGCTAGGGTTAGGTATAATGGTTAGGATTAGGATTAGGGTTAAGGGTTAGGGTAAGGCTTAGGGGTTAGGGTGAAGGGTTAGGGTCAAGGGTTAGGGTTTTTGTTAGGCATAGCTTTGGGGTTAGAAGTAAAGGATACTGTCAGTGTTAGGGTTGTAGGTAGGGTTACAGTTAGGGTTAGCGGTTTAGAATTAGGGTTAGGGATTAGGTGTCACAGTGATGACTAGGAGATAGGGTTAGAATTATGGGATAGGGGTTGTTCTCAGGAAATGGTTTATTCATTAACGTTAGGATAAGAGGTTAAAGTTAGGCGCACGGTGCGGTTTACGTGTTAAGGGGAGAAATAGGAACAGGGTTGGGTGTTATGTTCAGGGTTAGGGTTATCTGCTAAAGGTATTGTTTATGCTTAGCGCACGGGCCCTGTCTGCATTAGGCGGGCGGGGGGAGTTTAGGGGGCTGGGATTGTACCCGGGAACCCACTCTATCATACTCTGGGTATGGGCCCGTGGGTTTCATGCAGGACACTGTGGTAGAGCCTCCTTTCACGCATGGCATGGGAGGATTGCAGGCTTTCTAAACTCTAAGAAAGCAAGAAGTCTGAGAATTAGATTTAGGGTTAGGATTATGGTTAGGGTTAAGGATGAAGTTTAGTGTTAGGTTGAGGGCTTAGGGTTAGGGATTAGGGTTAGGGTTAAAGGTTACACTTTGGTTTAACGGTTACACTTTAGTTTCGGGTTGAGGTTTACGGTTAGGTTTAAGATGAGGGGTTAGGGTTTGGTACAGGGTTATGGTTAAGTGTTAGGTTTAGGGTTGAAGATTAGGATTAGGGTTAGGATTAAAGGTTAGCGTGAGAGTTAACGCATAGGGTTAAGGTTAAGAGTTAGGGGTTAGGGTTAGGGTTAGTTTTAGGGATAGAGTTATGTGCTATGGTTTGTGTTAGAGGTTAAGGTTAAGTTTACTGGTCCCGGTTAGGGTTACGTTTAGGGGTTAGCATTAGGGTTAGGGTTAGGGTTAAGGGATAGGATTAGGGTTAAGTGTTGGGCTTAGGGTTAGGGTTTAGTGTTAGGGTTATCATTAAGGATTAGGTGTAGGGTCAGGGTTAAATGCTTGGGTGCGGGTAATGGTTAGGGTCAGGGTTAAGGTTCACAGATAGGGTTAGTGTTAAGGGTTACGGGTAGGTTTAGGGTTCAGGGTTAGAGTTAGCATTAGGGCTTAAGGTTAGGATTAGGCGGTAGGTTAGATTTAGGGTTAGATCTAGGCGTTAGGGTAAGGGATAGCCTTAGGGTTAAGAGATAGGGTTAGGTTTAATGCTTAGGATTAGGGTTTGGGTTTGGGGTTAAAGTAAGTGTTAGGGGTTAGGTTTAAGGATCAAAGGTTAGGGTTATTTTTAGCCGTAGTGTTAGGGTTAGGGATAAGGGATCCCATTAGCATTAAGGGTCTTCCTTACTGTAGGGTTAAGGGTTAGGCTTAGAGTTAAAGGTTAAGGTTAGGGTCAGTGTTAAGATTTAGGGTGAGGGTTAAGGGGTAGGGTAAAGGTTAAGCGTTAGGGTTAGGGATTAGTGATTAGGGTTTTTGGTTAGTGTTAGGGTTAGCGGTTAGGAGTTAGAGATTTATGAAGGGGTATGGTTAGAATTAGGATAGGGGTTAGAGTTAGGGTGAGGTATAGGGGTTAGGTTTAGGGGTTAGTTTTAGGGTAAAATGATAGGATTAGGGTTACGGGTTGGGCTTAGGTTTAGGGTTAAAGTTTACTGCTAGGGTTAGGGATAGGGTACAGGGTTAGCTTTAGGGGTTCTGGTTAGGTTTCGGTGTTAGGTTAGTGTCAGGGTTAGGTCCAGTCGTGAGGGTAAGGTTTAGGGTTAGCTTTAAGAGCTAGGGTAGGGTTTAATGGTTAGGATTAGGATTAGGGTTAAGGGTTAGGGTAAGGCTTAGGGTTAGGGTGAAGGGTTAGGGTCAAGGGTTAGGGTTTTTATTAGGCATAGCGTTGGGGTTAGAAGTAAGGGTTACTGTCAGTGTTAGGGTTGTAGGTAGGGTTACGGTTAGGGTTAGCGGTTTAGAATTAGGGTTAGGGATTAGGTGTCACGGTGATGACTAGGAGATAGGGTTAGAATTATGGGATAGGGGTTGTTCTCAGGAAATGGGTTATGCATTAACGTTAGGATAAGAGGTTAAAGTTAGGCGCACGGTGAGGTTTACGTGTTAAGGGGAGAAATAGGAACAGGGTTGGGTTTTATGTTCAGGGTTAGGGTTATCTGTTAAAGGTATTGTTTATGCTTAGCGCACGGGCAGTGTCTGCATTAGGCGGGCAGGGGGAGTTTAGGGGGCTCGGATTGTACCCGGGAACCCACTCTATCATACTCTGGGTATGGGCCCGTGGGTTTCATGCAGGACACAGTGGTAGAGCCTCCTTTCACGCATGGCATGGGAGGATTGCAGGCTTTCTAAACTCTAAGAAAGCAAGAAGTCTGAGAATTAGATTTAGGGATAGGATTATGGTTAGGGTTAAGGATGAAGTTTAGTGTTAGGGTGAGGGCTTAGGTTAGGGATTAGGGTTAGGGTTAAAGTTACTCTTAGGTTTAACGGTTACACTTTGGTTTCGGGTTGAGGTTTACGTTTAGGGTTAAGATTAGGGGTTAGGGTTTGGTACAGGGTTAGGGTTAGGTGTTAGGTTTAGGGTTGAAGCTAAGGATTAGGGTTAGGTTTAAAGGTTCCCATGAGAGTTAATGCTTAGAGTTATGGTTAAGAGTTAGGGTTTAGGGTTAGGGTTAGGGTTAGGGTTAGTTTTAGGGTTAGAGTTATGTGCTATGGCTTGTGTTAGAGGTTAGGGTTAGGTTTACTGGTGACAGTTAGGGTTACGTTTAGGGGTTAGCATTAGGGTTAGCGTTAGGGTTAAGGGATAGGATTGGGGTTAAGTGTTGGACTTAGGGTTAGGGTTTAGTGATAGGGTTAGCATTAAGGATTAGGGTTAGGGTCAGGGTTAAATGCTTGGGTGCAGGTAATGGTTAGGGTCAGGGTTAAGGTTCACGGATAGGGTTAGTGTTAAGGGTTACGGGTAGGTTTAGGGTTCAGGGTTAGTGTTAGCATTAGGGCTTAAGGTTAGGATTAGGCGGTAGGTTAGATTTAGGGTTAGATGTAGGCGTTAGGGTAAGGGCTAGCGTTAGGGTTAAGAGATAGGGTTAGGTTTAATGCTTAGGATTAGGGTTAGGGTTTGGGGTTAAAGTAAGTGTTAGGGGTTAGGTTTAAGGATCCAAGGTTAGGGTTATTTTTAGCTGTCGTGTTAGGGTTAGGGATAAGGGATCCCATTAGCATTAAGGGTCTTCCTTACTGTAGGCTTAAGGGTTAGTCTTAGAGTTAAAGGTTAAGGTTAGGGTCAGTGTTAAGATTTAGGGTGAGGGTTAACGGTTAGGGTAAAGGATAAGCGTTAGGGTTAGGGATTAGTGATTAGGGTTTTTGGTTAGTGTTAGGGTTAGCGGTTAGGAGTTAGTGTCTTATGAAGGGGTATGGTTAGAATTAGGATTGGGGTTAGAGTTAGGGTGAGGTATAGGGGTCAGGTTTAGGGGTTAGTTTTAGGGTAAAAGGATAGGATTAGGGTTACGGGTTGGGTTAGGTTTAGGGTTAAAGTTTACTGCTGGTGTTAGGGATAGGGATCAGGGTTAACTTTAGGGGTTCTCGTTAGGGTTAAACGCTGAACACCTGCAAATAATTTTCAACGTAGTGGTTAATTGAAAAGCTCTGCGGCATACTTCTTGGAACAAGCCAGTTACCTGTTCCCAGGCAAAGAGAAGTATATAGAACCATGGTGGATTTCCAGCTGATGAAGTAAAGGATTATTAAAGGAACGGGATGACCATGGGGATCATCGTCAATTCTCTGAAACAGAATCCGCCTTTTTCACCTGCCAAACACATGCCCACTTCTCCTCTCTGGGGATAATAAAAACTAACCAGCGAACTCACAGAGGGCCTGACCCCCCCATCCACATCGACCACACACAAAAAAAAACCGTACCCTCCAGCTACTAATTATAATGCTAACTTGCAAAATTTCGCTGCATTTTAAAACAATGGAAAAATGGTGGTGGGATGATACTTAGAAGAATGGCTTCTTGTCTGTCTCCACTAACAAAAATAGGCAACACCAAGTCAGCTACTCCTCACCATAGTTATGTCCGTCGCAGCCTTCTTGGGTTTCAGGAGGCACATACAAATGTTAGCAAAATTATGGTGAAACGCTGAAAACCTGCAAATAATTTTCAACGTACTGGTTAATTTGAAAACTCTCCAGCATACTTCTTGGAACAAGCCAGGTACCTGTGCTCATGCATAGAGGAGTATATAAAAACATGGTGGAATTCCAGCTGATGAAGCAAAGAATTCTTAAAGGAATAAGATGACCATGCGGATCCTGTTTAATTCTCTGAAACAGAATCCGCACTTTTCACCTGCCAAACACATGCCCACTTCTCCTCTCTGGGGATAATAAAAACAAACCAGTGAATTGACAGATGGCCTGACCAACCCATCCACACTGATCCCACAAAAAAAAAAAAGTACCCTCCAGCTACTAATTATAATGATAACTTTCAAAATTTCCCTTCATTTTTAAACAATGGAAAAACGATGGTGGGATGATACTTAGAAGAATGGCTTCCAGTCAGTCTCCACTAACAAAAATAGGCAACACCAAGTCAGCTACTCCTCAGCATACTTATGTCCGTGGCAGCCATATTGGGTTTCAGGAGACACATACAAACGTTATAAGAATTATGGTGAAACGCTGAAAACCTGCAAATAATTTTCAACGTACTGCTTAATTGAAAAGCTCTCTGGCATACTTCTTGGAACAAGCCAGTTACCTGTGCCCACACATAGAGGAGTATATAGAACCATGGTGGATTCCCAGCTGATGAAGCAAAAGTTTCCTAAAGGAACGGGATGAGCATGCGTTTTGTTTCATTCTCTGAAACAGAATCCGAACTTTTCACCTGCCAAACACATGTCCACTTCTCCTCTCTGGGGATAATAAAATCTAACCAGCGAACTGACAGAGGGCCTGACCTCCCCCATCCACATCGACCACACACACAAAAAAACCGTACCCTCCAGCTACTAATTATAATGCTAACTTGCAAAATTTCCCTGCCTTTTAAAACAATGGAAAAATGGTGGTGGGATGATACTTAGAAGAATGGCTTCTTGTCTGTCTCCACTAACAAAAATAGGCAACACCAAGTCAGCTACTCCTCAGCATAGTTATGTCAGTCGCAGCCTTCTTGGGTTTCAGGAGGCACATACAAACGTTATCAAAATTATGGTGAAACGCTGAAAACCTGCAAATAATTTTCAACGTACTGGTTAATTTGAAAACTCTCCAGCATACTTCTTGGAACAAGCCAGGTACCTGTGCCCACGCAAAGTGGAGTATATAGAACCATGGTGGATTTCCAGCTGATGAAGTAAAGGATTATTAAAGAGACGGGATGACCATGAGGATCATCGTTAATTCTCTGAAACAGAATCCGCCCTTTTCACCTGCCAAACACATGCCCACTTCTCCTCTCTGGGGATAATAAAAACTAACCAGCGAACAGACAGAGGGCCTGACCCCCCCATCCACATCGACCACACACAGAAAAAGAAACCGTACCCTCCAGATACTAATTATAATGCTAACTTGCAAAATTTCCCTGCATTTTAAAACAATGGAAAAATGGTGGTGGGATGATACTTAGAAGAGTGGCTTCTTGTCTGTCTCCACTAAGAAAAATAGGCAACACCAAGTCAGCTACTCCTCAGCATAGCTATGTCCGTCGCAGCCTTCTTGGGTTTCAGGAGGCACAAACAAACGTTATCACAATTATGGTGAAACGCTGAACACCTGCAAATAATTTTTAACGTAGTGGTTAATTGAAAAGCTCTGCGGCATACTTCTTGGAACAAGCCAGTTACCTGTTCCCACGCAAAGAGGAGTATATAGAACCATGGTGGATTTCGAGCTGATGAAGTAAAGGATTATTAAAGGAACGGGATGACCATGGGGATCATCGTTAATTCTCTGAAACAGAATCTGCCCTTTTCACCTGCCAAACACATGCCCACTTCTCCTCTCAGGGGATAATAAAAACTAACCAGCGAACTGACAGAGGGCCTGACCCCCCCATCCACATCGACCACACACACAAAAAAAAAAAACCGAACCCTCCAGCTACTAATTATAATGCTACCTTGCAAAATTTCCCTGCCTTTTAAAACAATGGAAAAATGGTGGTGGGATGATACTTAGAAGAATGGCTTCTTGTCTGTCTCCACTGAGAAAAATAGGCAACACCAAGTCAGCTACTCCTCAGCATAGTTTTGTCCGTCGCAGCCTTCTTGGGTTTCAGGAGGCACAAACAAAGGTTCTCACAATTATGGTGAAACGCTGAACACCTGCAAATAATTTTCAACGTAGTGGTTAATTGAAAAGCTCTGCGGCATACTTCTTGGAACAAGCCACTTACCTGTTCCTACGCAAAGAGGAGTATATAGAACCATGGTGGATTTCCAGCTGATGAAGTAAAGGATTATTAAAGGAACGGGATGACCATGGGGATCATCGTTAATTCTCTGAAACAGAATCCGCCTTTTTCACCTGCCAAACACATGCCCACTTCACCTCTCTGGGGATAATAAAAACTAACCAGCGAACTGACAGAGGACCTGACCCCCCCATCCACATCGACCACTCAAAAAAAAAAAAAAAAACCGTACCCTCCAGCTACTAATTATAATGCTACCTTGCAAAATTTCCCTGCTTTTTAAAACAATGGAAAAATGGTGGTGGGATGATACTTAGAAGAATGGCTTCTTGTCTGTCTCCACTAAGAAAAATAGGCAACACCAAGTCAGCTACTCCTCAGCATAGTTATGTCCGTCGCCGCCTTCTTGGGTTTCAGGAGGCACAAACAAACGTTATCACAATTATGGTGAAACGCTGAACACCTGCAAATAATTTTCAACGTAGTGGTTAATTGAAAAGCTCAGCGGCATACTTCTTGGATCAAGCCAGGTACCTGTGCCCATGCATAGAGGAGTATATAGAAACATGGTGGAATCCCAGCTGATGAAGCAAAGGATTCTTAAAGGAATGAGATGACCATGCGGATCCTGTTTAATTCTCTGAAACAGAATCTGCACTTTTCACCTGCCAAACACATGCCCACTTCTCCTCTCTGGGGATAATAAAAGCAAACCAGTGAATTGACAGATGGCCTGACCAACCCATCCACACTGACCCCACAAAAAAAAAAAAAGTACCCTCCAGCTACTAATTATAATGATAACTTGCAAAATTTCCCTGCATTTTTAAACAATAGAAAAATGATGGTGGGATGATACTTAGAAGAATGGCTTCCAGTCAGTCTCCACTAACAAAAATAGGCAACACGAAGTCAGCTACGCCTCAGCATACTTATGTCCGTGGCAGCCATATTGGGTTCCAGGAGACACATACAATCGTTATAAGAATTATGGTGAAACGCTGAAAACCTGCAAATAATTTTCAACGTACTGCTTAATTGAAAAGCTCTGCGGCTTACTTCTTGGAACAAGCCAGTTACCTGTGCCCACACATAGAGGAGTATATAGAACCATGGTGGATTCCCAGCTGATGAAGCAAAAGTTTCCTAAAGGAACGGAATGAGCATGCGGATCCTGTTTCATTCTCTGAAACAGAATCCGAACTTTTCACCTGCCAAACACATGCCACTTCTCCTCTCTGGGTATAATAAAAACTAACCAGCGAACTGACAGAGGGCCTGACCCCCCCATCCACATCGACCACACACAAAAATAAACCGTACCCTCCAGCTACTAATTATAATGCTAACTTGCAAAATTTCCCTGCGTTTTAAAACAATGGAAAAATGGTGGTGGGATGATACTTAGAAGGATGGCTTCTTGTCTGTCTCCACTAACAAAAATAGGCAACACCAAGTCAGCTACTCCTCAGCATAGTTATGTCCGTCGCAGCCTTCTTGGGTTTCAGGAGGCACATACAAACGTTATCAAAATTATGGTGAAACTCTGAAACCATGCAAATAATTTTCAACGTACTGGTTAATTTGAAAACTCTCCAGCATACTTCTTGGAACAAGCCAGGTACCTGTGCCCACGCATAGAGGAGTATATAGAAACATGGTGGAATCCCAGCTGATGAAGCAAAGGATTCTTAAAGGAATGAGATGACCATGCGGATCCTGTTTAATTCTCTGAAACAGAATCCGCACTTTACACCTGCCAAACACATGCCCACTACTCTTCTCTGGGGATAATAAAAACAAACCAGCGATCTGACAGAGGGCCTGAACACCCATCCTGGCCGACCCCACAAAACAAAAAAGTACCCTCCAGCTACTAATTATAATGCCAATTTGCAAAATTTCCCTGCATTTTTAAACAATGAAGAAATGATGGTGGGATGATACTTAGAAGAATGGCTTCTTGTCAGTCTCCACTGACAAAAATAGGCAACACCAAGTCAGCTACGCCTCAGCATAGTTATGTCCATAGCAGCCATATTTGGTTTCAGTACGCACATACACACGTTATCACAATTATGGTGAAACGTTGAAAACCTGCAAAGGATTTTCAACATACTGGTTAATTGAAAAGCTCTGAGGCATCCTTCTTAGAACAAACCAGTTTCCTGTGCCCACGCATAGAGAAGTATATAGAACCGTGGTGGCTTCCCAGCTCATGAAGCAAAGGATTCTTAAAGGAACGGGATTACCAGGCGGATCCTGTTTAATTCTCTGAAACAGATCCGCAGTTTTCACCTGCCATACTAATACCCACTTCTCCTCTCTGGGGATAATAAAAACAAACCAGCAAACTGACAGAGGGCCTGACCAACACATCCACACCGACCCCACAGGAAAAAAAAAAAAAAACCACCGTAGCTTCCAGCTACTAATTATAATGCTAACTTGCAAAATTTTCCTGCATTTTTAAACAATGGAAAAATGATGGTGAGATGATACTTAGAAGAATGGATTCTTGTCAGTCTCCACTAACAAAAATAGGCAAAACCAAGTCAGCTACGCCTCAGCATAGTTATGTCCGTCGCAGCCTTCTTGGGTTTCAGGAGGCACAAACAAACGTTATCACAATTATGGTGAAACGCTGAACACCTGCAAATAATTTTCAACGTAGTGGTTAATTGAAAAGCTCTGCGGCATACTTCTTGGAACATGCCAGTTACCTGTTCCCACGCAAAGAGGAGTATATAGAACCATGGTGGATTTCCAGCTGATGAAGTAAACGATTATTAAAGGAACGGGATGACCATGGGGATCATCGTCAATTCTCTGAAACAGAATCCGCCCTTTTCACCTGCCAAACACATGCCCACTTCTCCTCTCTGGGGATAATAAAAACTAACCAGCGAACTGACAGAAGGCCTGACCCCCCCCATCAACATCGACCACACACAAAAAAAAACCGTACCCTCCAGCCACTAATTATAATGCTAACATGCAAAATTTCCCTGCCTTTTAAAACAATGGAAAAATGGTGGTGGGATGATACTTAGAAGAATGGATTCTTGTCTGTCTCCACTAACAAAAATAGGCAACACCTAGTCAGCTACTCCTCAGCATAGTTATGTCCGTCGCAGGCTTCTTGGGTTTCAGGAGGCACATACAAACGTTATCAAAATTATGGTGAAACGCTGAACACCTGCAAATAATTTTCAATGTAGTGGTTAATTGAAAAGCTCTGCGGCATACTTCTCGGAACAAGCCAGGTACCTGTGCCCACGCATAAAGGAGTATATAGAAACATGGTGGAATCCCAGCTGATGAAGCAAAGGATTCTTAAAGGAATGAGATGACCATGCGGATCCTGTTTAATTCTCTGAAACAGAATCCGCACTTTTCACCTGCAAAACACATGCCCACTACTCTTCTCTGGGTATAATAAAAACAAACCAGCGATCTGACAGAGGGCCTGAACACCCATCCTGACCGACCCCACAAAAAAAAAAAGTACCCTCCAGCTACTAATTATAATGCCAATTTGCAAAATTTCCCTGCATTTTTAAACAATGGAGAAATGATGGCGGGATGATACTTAGAAGAATGGCTTCTTGTCAGTCTCCACTGACAAAAATAGGCAACACCAAGTCAGCTACGCCTCAGCATAGTTATGTCCGTAGCAGCCATATTTGGTTTCAGTAGGCACATACACACGTTATCACAATTATGGTGAAACGCTGAAAACCTGCAAAGGATTTTCAACATACTGGTTAATTGAAAAGCTCTGAGGCATACTTCTTGGAACAAGCCAGTTTCCTGTGCCCACGAATAGAGAAGTATATAGAAACATGGTGGATTCCCAGCTCATGAAGCAAAGGATTCTTAAAGGAACGGGATTACCATGCGGATCCTGTTTAATTCTCTGAAATAGATCCGCAGTTTTCACCTGCCATACTAATACCCACTTCTCCTCTCTGGGGATAATAAAAACAACGAGCGAACTGACAGAGGGCCTAACCAACACATCCACACCGACCCCACAGGAAAAACAAAAAAAAAACACCGTAGCCTCCAGCTACTAATTATAATGCTAACTTGCAAAATTTTCCTGCATTTTTAAACAATGGAAAAATGATGGTGAGATGATACTTAGAAGAATGCCTTCTTGTCAGTCTCCACTAACAAAAATAGGCAAAACCAAGTCAGCTACGCCTCAGCATAGTTATGTTCGTGGCAGCCATCTTGGGTTTGAGGAGGCACAAACAAACGTTATCACAATTATGGTGAAACGCTGACCACCTGCAAATAATTTTCAACGTACTGGTTAATTGAGAAGCTCTGCGGTATACTTCTTGGAACAAGCCAGTTACATGTTCCCACGCAAAGAGGAGTATATGGAACCGTGGTGGATTTCCAGCTGATGAAGTAAAGGATTATTAAAGGAACGGGATGACCATGGGGATCATCGTTAATTCTCTGAAACAGAATCCGCCCTTTTCACCTGCCAAACACATGCCCACTTCTCCTCTCTGGGGATAATAAAAACTAACCAGCGAACTGACAGAGGGCCCGACCCCACCATCCACATCGACCACACACAAAAAAAACCGTACCCTCCAGCTACTAATTATAATGCTAACTTGCAAAATTTCCCTGCATTTTAAAACAATGGAAAAATGGTGGTGGGATGATACTTAGAAGAATGGCTTCTTGTCTGTCTCCACTAACAAAAATAGGCAACACCAAGTCAGCTACTCCTCAGCATAGTTATGTCCGTCGCTGCCTTCTTGGGTTTCAGGAGGCACATACAAACCTTATCAAAATTATGGTGAAACGCTGAAAACCTGCAAATAATTTTCAACGTACTGGTTAATTTGAAAACTCGCCAGCATACTTCTTGGAACAAGCCAGGTACCTGTGCCCACGCATAGAGGAGTATAAAGAAACATGGTGGAATCCCAGCTGATGAAGCAAAGTATTCTTAAAGGAATAAGATGACCATGCGGATCCTGTTTAATTCTTTGAAACAGAATCCGCACTTTTCACCTGCCAAACACATGCCCACTTCTCCTCTCTGGGGATAATAAAAACAAACCAGTGAATTGACAGATGGCCTGACCAACCCATCCACACTGACCCCACAAAAAAAAAAAAAAAGTACCCTCAGCTACTAATTATAATGCCAATTTGCAAAATTTCCCTGCATTTTTAAACAATGGAGAAATGATGGTGGGATGATACTTAGAAGAATGGCTTCTTGTCAGGCTCCACTAAAAAAATAGGCAACACGAATTCAGCTACGCCTCAGCATACTTATATCCGTGGCTGCCCTATTGGGTTTCAGGAGACACATACACACGTTATAAGAATTATGGTGAAACGCTGAAAACCTGCAAATGATTTTCAACGTACTGCTTAATTGAAAAGCTCTGCAGCATACTTCTTGGAACAAGCTAGTTACCTGTGCCCACACATAGAGAAGTATATAGAACCATGGTGGATTCCCACCTGATGAAGCAAATTTTTCTAAAGGAACGGGATGAGCATGCGGATCCTGTATCATTCTCTGAAACAGAATCCGCACTTTTCACCTGCCAAACACATGCCCACTACTCTTCCCTGGGGATAATAAAAACAAACCAGCGATCTGACAGAGGGCCTGAACACCCATCCTGACCGAACCCACAAAAAAAAAAATGACCCTCCAGCTACTAATTATAATGCCAATTTGCAGAATTTCCCTTCATTTTTACACAATGGAGAAATGATGGTGGGATGATACTTAGAAGAATGGCTTCTTGTCAGTCTCCACTGACAAAAATAGGCAACACCAAGTCAGCTACTCCTCAGCATAGTTATGTCCGTCGCAGCCTTCTTGGGTTTCAGGAGGCGCAAACAAACATTATCACAATTATGGTGATACGCTGAACACCTGCAAATAATTTTCAACGTAGTGGTTAATTGAAAAGCTCTGCGGCATACTTCTTGGAACAAGCCAGTTACGTGTTCCCACGCAAAGAGGAGTATACAGAACCATGGTGGATTTCCAGCTGATGAAGTAAAGGATTATTAAAGGAACGGGATGACCATGGGGATCATCGTTAATTCTCTGAAACAGAATCCGCCCTTTTCACCTGCCAAACACATGCCCACTTCTCCTCTCTGGGGATAATAAAAACTAACCAGCGAACTGACAGAGGGCCTGACCCCCCATCCACATCGACCACACACACACAAAAAAAAACCGTACCCTCCAGCTACTAATTATAATGCTAACTTGCAAAATTTCCCTGCATTTTAAAACAATGGAAAAATGGTGGTGGGATGATACTTAGAAGAATGGCTTCTTGTCTGTCTCCACTAACAAAAATAGGCAACACCAAGTCAGCTACTCCTCAGCATAGTTATGTCCGTCGCAGCCTTCTTGGGTTTCAGGAGGCACAAACAAACGTTATCACAATTATGGTGAAACGCTGAACACCTGCAAATAATTTTCAACGTACTGGTTAATTGAAAAGGTCTGCGGCATACTTCTTAGAACAAGCCAGTTACCTGTTCCCACGCAAAGAGGAGTATATAGAACAATGGTGGAATTCGAGCTGATGAAGTAAAGGATTATTAAAGGTATGAGATTACCATGCGGATCCTGTTTAATTCTCTGAAACAGAATCCGCACTTTTCACCTGCCAAACACATGCCCACTACTCTTCTCTGGGGATAATAAAAACAAACCAGCGATCTGACAGAGGGCCTGAACACCCATCCTGACCGACCCCACAAGAAAAAAAGTACCCTCCAGCTACTAATTATAATGCCAATTGGCAAAATTTCCCTGCATTTTTAAACAATGGAGAAATGATGGTGGGATGATACTTAGAAGAATGGCTTCTTGTCAGTCTCCACTGACAAAAATAGGCAACACCAAGTCAGCTACGCCTCAGCATATTTATGTCCTTAGCAGCCATATTTGGTTTCAGGAGACACATACACACGTTATCACAATTATGGTGAAACGCTGAAAACCTGCAAAGGATTTTCAACATACTGGTTAATTGAAAATCTCTTACGCATACTTCTTGGAACAAGCCAGTTTTCTGTGCCCACACATAGAGAAGTATATAGAACCATGGTGGATTCCCAGCTCATGAAGCAAAGGATTCTTAAAGGAACAGGATTACCATGCGGATCCTGTTTAATTCTCTGAAACAGATCCGCAGTTTTCACCTGCCATACTAATACCCACTTCTCCTCTCTGGGGATAATAAAAACAAACCAGCGAACTGACAGAGGGCCTTACCAACCCATCCACACTGACCCCACAAAAAAAAAATAGTACCCTCCAGCTACTAATTATAATGCTAACTTGCAATATTTCCCTACATTTTTAAACAATGGAAAAATGATGGTGGGATGATACTTAGAAGAATGGCTTCTTGTCAGTCTCCACTAACAAAAATAGGCAACACGAAGTCAGCTAAGCCTCAGCATACCTATGTCCTTGGCAGCCATATTGGGTTTCAGGAGACACATACAAACTTTATAAGAAATATGGTGAAACGCTGAAAACCTGCAAATAATTTTCAACGTAGTGGTTAATTGAAAAGCTCTGCGGCATACTTCTTGGAACAAGCCAGTTACCTGTGCCCACACATAGAGGAGTATATAGAACCATGGTGGATTCCCAGCAGATGAAGCGAAAGTTTCCTAAAGGAACGGGATGAGCATGCGTATCCTGTTTCATTCTCTGAAACAGAATCCGAACTTTTCACCTTCCAAACACATGCCTACTTCTCCTCTCTGGGGATAATAAAAACAAACCAGGCAACTGACAGAGGGCCTGACCAACACACCCACACCGATCCCACAGGAAAAAAAAAAAAAAACACCGAAGCCTCCAGCTACTAATTAGAATGCTAACTTGCAAAATTTTCCTGCATTTTTAAACAATGGAAAATTGATGGTGAGATGATACTTAGAAGAATGGATTCTTGTCAGTCTCCACTAACAAAAATAGGCAATACCAAGTCAGCTACGCCTCAGCATAGTTATGTCCGTCGCAGCCTTCTTGGGTTTCAGGAGGCACAAACAAACGTTATCACAATTATGGTGAAACGCTGAACACCTGCAAATAATTTTCAACGTAGTGGGTAATTGAAAAGCTCTGCGGCATACTTCTTGGAACAAGCCACTTACCTGTTCCCACGCAAAGAGGAGTATATAGAACCATGGTGGATTTCCAGCTGATGAAGTAAAGGATTATTAAAGGAAGGGGATGACCATGGGGATCATCGTTAATTCTCTGAAGCAGAATCCGCCATTTTCACCTGCCAAACACATGCCCACTTCTCCTCTCTGGGGATAACAAAAACTAACCAGCGAACTGACAGAGGGCCTGACAAACACATCCACCCCGACCCCACAGGAAAAAAAAAAAAAACACCGTAGCCTCCCGGTACTAATTATAATGCTAACTTGCAAAATTTTCCTGCATTTTTAAACAATGGAAAATGATGGTGAGATGATACTTAGAAGAATGGATTCTTGTCAGTCTCCACTAACAAAAATTGGCACAACCAAGTCAGCTACGCCTCAGCATAGTTATGTTCGTGGCAGCCATCTTGGGTTTCAGGAGGCACAAACAAACGTTATCACAATTATGGTGAAACGCTGAACACCTGCAAATAATTTTCAACGTACTGGTTAATTGAAAAGCTCTACGGCATACTTCTTGGAACAAGCCAGTTACCTGTTCCCACGCAAAGAGGAGTATATAGAACCGTGGTGGATTTCCAGCTGATGAAGTAAAGGATTATTAAAGGAACGGGATGACCATGGGGATCATCGTTAATTCTCTGAAACAGAATCCGCCCTTTTCACCTGCCAAACACATGCCCACTTCTCCTCTCTGGAGATAATAAAAACTAATCAGCGAACTGACAGAGGGCTTGACCCCTCCATCCACATCGACCACACAAAAAAAAAAACCGTACCCTCCAGCTACTAATTATAATGCTAACTTGCAAAATTTCCCTGCATTTTAAAACAATGGAAAAATGGTGGTGGGATGATACTTAGAAGAATGGCTTCTTGTCAGTCTCCACTAACAAAAATAGGCAACACCAAGTCAGCTACTCCTCAGCATAGTTATGTCCGTCGCAGCCTTCTTGGGTTTCAGGAGGCACAAACAAACGTTATCACAATTATGGTGAAACACTGAACACCTGCAAATAATTTTCAACGTAGTGGTTAATTGAAAAGCTCTGCGGCATACTTCTTGGAACAAGCCATATACCTGTTCCCACGCAAAGAGGAGTATATAGAACCATGGTGGATTTCCAGCTGATGATGTAAAGGATTATTAAAGGAACGGGATGACCATGGGGATCATCGTTAATTCTCTGAAACAGAATCCGCCCTTTTCACCTGCCAAACACATGCCCACTTCTCCTCTCTGGGGATAGTAAAAACTAACCAGCGAACTCACAGAGGGCCTGAACCCCCCATCCATATCGACGACACACACAAAAAAACCGTACCCCCCAGCTACTAACTATAATGCTAACTTGCAAAATTTCCCTGCATTTTAAAACAATGGAAAAATGGTGGTGGGATGATAGTTAGAAGAATGGCTTCTTGTCTGTCTCCACTAACAAAAATAGGCAACACCAAGTCAGCTACTCCTCAGCATAGTTATGTCCGTCGCAGCCTTCTTGGGTTTCAGGAGGCACATACAAACGTTATCAAAATTATGGTGAAACGATGAAAACCTGCAAATAATTTTCAACCTACTGGTTAATTTGAAAACTCTCCAGCATACTTCTTGGAACAAGCCAGGTACCTGTGCCCACGCATAGAGGAGTATATAGAAACATGGTGGAATCCCACCTGATGAAGCAAAGGATTCTTAAAGGAATGAGATGACCATGCGGATCCTGTTTAATTCTTTGAAACAGAATCTGCACTTTTCACCTGCCAAACACATGCCCACCACTCTTCTCTGGGTATAATAAAAACAAACCAGCGATCTGACAGAGGGCCTGAACACCCATCCTGACCGACCCCACAAAAAAAAAAAGTACCCTCCAGCTACTAATTATAATGCCAATTTGCAAAATTTCCCTGCATTTTTAAACAATGGAGAAATGATGGTGGGATGATACTTAGAAGAATGGCTTCTTGTCAGTCTCCACTGACAAAAATAGGCAACACCAAGTCAGCTACGCCTCAGCATAGTTATGTCCGTAGCAGCAATATTGGTTTCAGTAGGCACATACACACGTTATCTCAATTATGGTGAAACGCTGAAAACCTGCAAAGGATTTTCAACATACTGGTTAATTGAAAAGCTCTGAGGCATACTTCTTGGAACAAGCCAGTTTCCTGTGCCCACGCATAGAGAAGTATATAGAACCATGGTGGATTCCCAGCTCATGAAGCAAAGGAGTCTTAAAGGAACGGGATTACCATTCGGATCCTGTTTAATTCTCTGAAACAGATCCGCAGTTTTCACCTGCCATACTAATACACACTTCTACTCTCTGGGGATAATAAAAACAAACCAGCGAACTGACAGAGGGCCTGACCAACACATCCACACCGACCCCACAGGAAAAAAAAAAAAAAAACACCATAGCCTCCAGCTACTAATTATAATGCTAACTTGAAAAATTTTCCTGCATTTTTAAACAATGGAAAAATGATGGTGAGATGACACTTAGAAGAATGGATTCTTGTCAGTCTCCACTACAAAAATAGGCAAAACCAAGTCAGCTACGCCTGATCATAGTTATGTTCGTGGCAGCCATCTTGGGTGTCAGGAGGCATAAACAAACGTTATCACAATTATGGTGAAACGCTGAACACCTGCAAATAATTTTCAACGTAGTGGTTAATTGAAAAACTCTGTGGCATACTTCTTGGAACAAGCCAGTTACCTGTTCCCACGCAAAGAGGAGTATATAGAACCATGGTGGATTTCCAGCTGATGAAGTAAAGGATTATTAAAGGAACGGAATGACCATGGGGATCATCGTTAATTCTCAGAAACAGAATCCGCCCTTTTCACCTGCCAAACACATGCCCACTTCTCCTCTCTGGGGATAATAAAAACTAACCAGCGAACTGACAGAAGGCCTGACCCCCCCATCCACATCGACCACACAAAAAAAAAAACCGTACCCTCCAGCTACTAATTATAATGCTAACTTGCAAAATTTCCCTGCATTTTAAAACAATGGAAAAATGGTGGTGGGATGATAGTTAGAAGAATGGCTTCTTGTCTGTCTCCACTAACAAAAATAGGCAACACCAAGTCAGCTACTCCTCAGCATAGTTATGTCCGTCGCAGCCTTCTTGGGTTTCAGGAGGCACATACAAACGTTATCAAAATATGGTGAAACGCTGAAAACCTGCAAATAATTTTCAACGTACAGGTTAATTTGAAAACTCTCCAGCATACTTCTTGGAACAAGCCAGGTACCTGTGCCCACGCATAGAGGAGTATATAGAAACATGGTGGAATCCCACCTGAAGAAGCAAAGGATTCTTAAAGGAATGAGATGACCATGCGGAACCTGTTTAATTCTCTTAAACAGAATCCGCACTTTTCACCTGCCAAACACATGCCCACTACTCTTCTCTGGGGATAATAAAAACAAACCAGCGATCTGACAGAGGGCCTGAACACCCATCCTGACCGACCCCACAAAAAAAAAAGTACCCTCCAGCTACTAATTATAATGCCAATTTGCAAAATTTCCCTGCATTTTTAAACAATGCAGAAATGATGGTGGGATGATACTTAGAAGAATGGCTTCTTGTCAGTCTCCACTGACAAAAATAGGCAACACCAAGTCAGCTACGCTTCAGCATAGTTATGTCCGTAGCAGCCATATTTGGTTTCAGTAGGCACATACACACGTTATCACAATTATGGTGGAACGCTGAAAACCTGCAAAGGATTTTCAACATACTGGTTAATTGAAAAGCTCTGAGGCATACTTCTTGGTACAAGCCAGTTTCCTGTGCCCACGCATACAGAAATATATAGAACCATGGTGGATTCCCAGCTCATGAAGCAAAGGATTCTTAAAGGAACGGGATTACCATGCGGATCCTGTTTAATTCTCTGAAACAGATCCGCAGTTTTCACCTGCCATACTAATTACCCACTTCTCCTCTCTGGGGATAATAAAAACAAACCAGCGAACTGACAGAGGGCCTGACCAACACATCCACACCGACCCCACAGGAAAAAAAAAAAAACACCGTAGCCTGCAGCTACTAATTATAATGCTAACTTGCAAAATTTTCCTGCATTTTTAAACAATGGAAAAATGATGGTGAGATGATACTTAGAAGAATGGATTCTTGTCAGTCTCCACTAACAAAAATAGGCAAAACCAAGTCAGCTACGCCTCAGCATAGTTATGTCCGTCGCAGCCTTCTTGGATTTCAGGAGGCACAAACAAACGTTATCACAATTATGGTGAAACGCTGAACACCTGCAAATAATTTTCAACGTAGTGGTTAATTGAAAAGCTCTGCGGCATACTTCTTGGAACAAGCCAGTTACCTGTTCCCACGCAAAGAGGAGTATATAGAACCATGGTGGATTTCCAGCTGATGAAGTAAAGGATTATTAAAGGAGCGGGATGACAATGGGGATCATCGTTAATTCTCTGAAACACAATCCGCCCTTTTCACCTCCCAAACACATGCCCACTTCTCCTCTCTGGGGATAATAAAAACTAACCAGCGAACTCACAGAGGGCCTGAACCCCCCATCCACATCGACGACACACACAAAAAAACCGTACCCTCCACCTACTAACTATAATGCTAACTTGCAAAATTTCCCTGCATTTTAAAACAATGGAAAAATGGTGGTGGGATGATACTTAGAAGAATGGCTTCTTGTCTGTCTCCACTAACAAAAATACGCAACACCAAGTCAGCTACTCCTCACCATAGTTATGTCCGTCGCAGCCTTCTTGGGTTTCAGGAGGCACATAGAAACGTTATCAAAATTATGGTGAAACGCTGAAAACCTACAAATAATTTTCAACGTACTGGTTAATTTGAAAACTCTCCAGCATACTTCTTGGAAAAAGCCAGGTACCTGTGCCCACGCATAGAGGAGTATATAGAAACATGGTGGAGTCCCAGCTGATGAAGCAAAGGATTCTTAAAGGATTGAGATGACCATGGGGATCTTGTTTAATTCTCTGAAACAGAATCCGCACTTTTCACGTGCCAAACACATGCCCACTACTCTTCTCTGGGGATAATAAAAAAAACCCAGCAATCTGACAGAGGGCCTGAACACCCATCCTGACCGACCCCACAAGAAAAAAAGTACCCTCCAGCTACTAATTATAATGCCAATTTGCAAAATTTCCCTGCATTTTTAAACAATGGAGAAATGATGGTGGGATGATACTTAGAAGAATGGCTCTTGTCAGTCTCCACTGACAAAAATAGGCAACACCAAGTCAGCTACGCCTCAGCATAGTTATGTCCGTAGCAGCCATATTTGGTTTCAGTAGGCACATACACACGTTATCACAATTATGGTGAAACGCTGAAAACCTGCAAAGGATTGTCAACATACTGGTTAATTGAAAAGCTCTGAGGCATACTTCTTGGAACAAGCAAGTTTCCTGTGCCCTCGCATAAAGAAGTATATAGAACCATGGTGGATTCCCAGCTCATGAAGCAAAGGATTCTTAAAGGAACGGGATTACCATGCGGATCCTGTTTAATTCTCTGAAACAGATCCACAGTTTTCACCTGCCATACTAATACCCACTTCTCCTCTCTGGGCATAATAAAAACAAAACAGCGAACTGACAGAGGGCCTGACCAACACATCCACACCGACCTCACAGGAAAAAAAAAAAAAAAACACCGTAGCCTCCAGCTACTAATTATAATGCTAACTTGCAAAATTTTCCTGCATTTTTAAACAATGGAAAAATGATGGTGAGATGATACTTAGAAGAATGGATTCTTGTCAGTCTCCACTAACAAAAATAGGCAAAACCAAGTCAGCTACGCCCCAGCATAGTTATGTCCGTCGCAGCCTTCTTGGGTTTCAGGAGGCACAAACAAACGTTATCACAATTATGGTGAATCGCTGAACACCTGCAAATAATTTTCAACGTAGTGGTTAATTGAAAAGCTCTGCGGCATACTTCTTGGAACAAGGCAGTTACCTGTTCCCACGCAAAGAGGAGTGTATAGAACCATGGTGGATTTCCAGCTGATGAAGTAAAGGATTATTAAAGGAACGTTATGACCATGGGGATCATCGTTAATACTCTGAAACAGAATCCTCCCTTTACACCTGCCAAACACATGCCCACTTCTCCTCTCTGGGGATAGTAAAAACTAACCAGCGAACTAACAGAGGGCCTGACCCCCCCATCCACAGCGACCACACACAAAAAAAAAACCGTACCGTCCAGCTACTAATTATAATGCTAACTTGCAAAATTTCCCTGCATTTTAAAACAATGGAAAAATGGTGGTGGGATGATACTTAGAAGAATAGATTCTTGTCAGTCTCCACTAACAAAAATAGGCAACACCAAGTCAGCTACTCCTCAGCATAGTTATGTCCGTCGCAGCCTTCTTGGGTTTCAGGAGGCACAAACAAAGGTTCTCACAATTATGGTGAAACGCTGAACACCTGCAAATAATTTTCAACGTAGTGGTTAATTGAAAAGCTCTGCCGCATACTTCTTGGAACAAGCCAGTTACCTCTTCCCACGCAAAGAGGAGTATATAGAACCATGGTGGATTTCCAGCTGATGAAGTAAAGGATTATTAAAGGAACGGGATAACCATGGGGATCATCGTTAATTCTCTGAAACATAATCCGCCCTTTTCACCTGCCAAACACATGCCCACTTCTCCTCTCTGGGAATAATAAAAACTAACCAGCGAACTGACAGAGGGCCTGACCCCCCATCCACATCGACCACACACACAAAAAAACCGTACCCTCCAGCTACTAATTATAATGCTAACTTGCAAAATGTCCCTGCATTTTAAAACAATGGAAAAATGGTGGTGAGATGATACTTACAAGAATGGCTTCTTGTCTGTCTCCACTAACAAAAATAGGCAACACCAAGTCAGCTACTCCTCAGCATAGGTATGTCCGTCGCAGCCTCTTCGGTTTCAGGAGGCACATACAAACGTTATCAAAATTATGGTGAAACGCTGAAAACCTGCAAATAATTTTCAACGTACTGGTTAATTTGAAAACTCTCCAGCATACTTCTTGGAACAAGCCAGGTACCTGTGCCCACGCATAGAGGAGTATATAGAAACATGGTAGAATCCCAGCTGATGAAGCAAAGGATTCTAAAAGGAATGAGATGACCATGCGGATCCTGTTTAATTCTCTGAAACAGAATCCGCACTTTTCACCTGCCAAAAACATGCCCACTACTCTTCTCTGGGGATAATAAAAACAAACCAGCGATGTGACAGAGGGACTGAACACCCATCCTGACCGACCCCACAAAAAAAAAAGTACCCTCCAGCTACTAATTATAATGCCAATTTGCAAAATTTTCCTGCATTTTTAAACAAAGGAGAAATGATGGTGGGATGATACTTAGAAGAATGGCTTCTTGTCATTCTCCACTAACAAAAATAGGCAAAACCAAGTCAGCTAGGCCTCAGCATAGTTATGTCCGTCGCAGCCTTCTTGGGTTTCAGGAGGCACAAACAAACGTTATCACAATTATGGTGAAACGCTGAACACCAGCAAATAATTTTCAACGTAGTGGTTAATTGAAAAGCTCTGTGGCATACTTCTTAGAACAAGCCAGTTACCTGTTCCCACGCAAAGAGGAGTATAGAGAACCATGGTGGATTTCCAGCTGATGAAGTAAAGGATTATTAAAGGAACGGGATGATCATGGGGATCATCGTTAATTCTCTGAAACAGAATCCGCCTTTTTCACCTGCCAAACACATGCCCACTTCACCTCTCTGGGGATAATAAAAACTAACCAGCGAACTGACAGAGGGCCTGACCCCCCCATCCACATCGACTACACACAAAAATAAAATCCGTACCCTCCAGCTACTAATTATAATGCTAACTTGCAAAATTTCCCTGCATTTTAAAACAATGGAAAAATGGTGGTGGGATCATACTTAGAAGAATGGCTTCTTCTCAGTCTCCACTAACAAAAATAGGCAACACCAAGTCAGCTACTCCTCAGCATAGTTATGTCCGTCACAGCCTTCTTGGGTTTCAGGAGGCACAAACAATCGTTATCACAATTATGGTGAAACGCTGAACACCTGCAAATAATTTTCAACGTAGTGGTTAATTGAAAAGCTCTGCGGCATACTTCTTGGAACAAGCCACTTACCTGTTGCCACGCAAAGAGGAGTATATAGAATCATGGTGGATTTCCAGCTGATGAAGTAAAGGATTATTAAAGGAACGGGATGACCATGGGGATCATCGTTAATTCTCTGAAACAGAATCCGCCCTTTTCACCTGCCAAAAACATGCCCACTTCTCCTCTCTGGGGATAATAAAAACTAACCAGCGAACTGACAGAAGGCCTGACCCCCTCATCCACATCGAACACACACACAAAAAAACCGTACCCTCCAGCTACTAATTATAATGCTAACTTGCAAAATTTTCCTGCATTTTAAAACAATGGAAAAATGGTGGTGGGATGATACTTAGAAGAATGGCTTCTTGTCTGTCTCCACTAACAAAAATAGGCAACACCAAGTCAGCTACTCCTCAGCATAGTTATGTCCGTCGCAGCCTCTTCGGTTTCAGGAGGCACATACAAACGTTATCAAAATTATGGTGAAACGCTGAAAACCTGCTAATAATTTTCAACGTACTGCTTAATTGAAAAGCTCTGCGGCATACTTCTTGGAACAAGCCAGTTACCTGTGCCCAAAAATAGAGGAGTATACAGAACCATGGTGGATTCCCAGCTGATTAAGCAAAAGTTTCCTAAAGGAACGGGATGAGCATGCGGATCCTGTTTCATTCTCTGAAACAGAATCCGAACTTTTCACCTGCCAAACACATGCCCACTTCTCCTCTCTGGGGATAATAAAAACTAACCAGCGAACTGACAAAGGGCCTGACCCCCCCATCCACATCGACCACACACAAAAGAAAAACCGTTCCCTCCAGCTACTAATTATAATGCTAACTTGCAAAATTTCCCTGCATTTTAAAACAATGGAAAAATGGTGGTGGGATGATACTTAGAAGAATGGCTTCTTGGCTGTCTCCACTAACAAAAATAGGCAACACCAAGTCAGCTACTCCTCAGCATAGTTATGTCCGTCGCAGCCTTCTTGGGTTTCAGGAGGCACATACAAACGTTATCAAAATTATGGTGAAACGCTGAAAACCTGCAAATAATTTTCAACGTACTGGTTAATTTGAAAACTCTCCAGCATACTTCTTGGAACAAGCCAGGTACCTGTGCCCACGCATAGAGGAGTATATAGAAACATGGTAGAATCCCAGCTGATGAAGCAAAGGATTCTAAAAAGAATGAGATGACCATGCGGATCCTGTTTAATTCTCTGAAACAGAATCCGCACTTTTCACCTGCCAAAAACATGCCCACTACTCTTCTCTGGGGATAATAAAAACAAACCAGCGATCTGACAGAGGGCCTGAACACCCATCCTTACCGACCCCACAAAAAAAAAAGTACCCTCCAGCTACTAATTATAATGCCAATTTGCAAAATTTTCCTGCATTTTTAAACAAAGGAGAAATGATGGTGGGATCATACTTAGAAGAATGGCTTCTTGTCAGTCTCCACTAACAAAAATAGGCAAAACCAAGTCAGCTAGGCCTCAGCATAGTTATGTCCGTCGCAGCCTTCTTGGGTTTCAGGAGGCACAAACAAACGTTATCACAATTATGGTGAAACGCTGAACACCTGCAAATAATTTTCAACGTAGTGGTTAATTGAAAAGCTCTGCGGCATACTTCTTAGAACAAGCCAGTTACCTGTTCCCACGCAAAGAGGAGTATAGAGAACTATGGTGGATTTCCAGCTGATGAAGTAAAGGATTATTAAAGGAACGGGATGACCATGGGGATCATCGTTAATTCTCTGAAACAGAATCCGCCCTTTTCACCTGCCAAAAACATGCCCACTTCTCCTCTCTGGGGATAATAAAAACTAACCAGCGAACTGACAGAGGGCCTGACCCCCTCATCCACATCGAACACACACACAAAAAAACCGTACCCTCCAGCTACTAATTATAATGCTAACTTGCAAAATTTTCCTGCATTTTAAAACAATGGAAAAATGGTGGTGGGATGATACTTAGAAGAATGGCTTCTTGTCTGTCTCCACTAACAAAAATAGGCAACACCAAGTCAGCTACTCCTCAGCATAGTTATGTCCGTCGCAGCCTCTTCGGTTTCAGGAGGCACATACAAACGTTATCAAAATTATGGTGAAACGCTGAAAACCTGCTAATAATTTTCAACGTACTGCTTAATTGAAAAGCTCTGCGGCATACTTCTTGGAACAAGCCAGTTACCTGTGCCCAAAAATAGAGGAGTATACAGAACCATGGTGGATTCCCAGCTGATTAAGCAAAAGTTTCCTAAATTAACGGGATGAGCATTCGGATCCTGTTTCATTCTCTGAAACAGAATCCGAACTTTTCACCTGCCAAACACATGCCCACTTCTCCTCTCTGGGGATAATAAAAACTAACCAGCGAACTGACAAAGGGCCTGACCGCCCACCATCCACATCGACCACACACACACACAAAAAAAACCGTACCCTTCAGCTACTAATTATAATGCTAACTTGCAAAATGTCCCTGCATTTTAAAACAATGGAAAAATGGTGGTGGGATGATACTTAGAAGAATGGCTTCTTTTCTGTCTCCACTAACATAAACAGGCAACACCAAGTCAGCTACTCCTCAGCATAGTTATGTCCGGCGCAGCCTTCTTGGATTTCAGGAGGCACATACAAACGTTATCAAAATTTTGGTGAAACGCTGAAAATGTGCAAATAATTTTCAACGTACTGGTTAATTTGAAAACTCTCCAGCATACTTCTTGGTACAAGCCAGGTACCTGTGCCCACGCATAGAGGAGTATATAGAAACATGGTGGAATCCCAGCTGATGAAGCAAAGGATTCTAAAAGGAATGAGATGACCATGCGGATCCTGTTTAATTCTCTGAAACAGAATCCGCACTTTTCACCTGCCAAACACATGCCCACTACTCTTCTCTGGGGATAATAAAAACAAACCAGCGATCTGACAGAGGGCCTGAACACCCATCCTGACCGACCCCACAAAAAAAATGTACCCTCCAGCTACTAATTATAATGCCAATTTGCAAAATTTCCCTGCATTTTTAAACAATGCAGAAATTTTGGTGGGATGATACTTAGAAGAATGGCTTCTTGTCAGTCTCCACTGACAAAAATAGGCAACACCAAGTCAGCTATGCCTCAGCATAGTTATGTCCGTAGCAGCCATATTTGGTTTCAGTAAGCACATACGTTATCACAATTATGGTGAAACGCTGAAAACCTGCAAAGGATTTTCAACATACTGGTTAATTGAAAAGCTCTGAGGCATACTTCTTGGAACAAGCCAGTTTCCTGTGCCCACTCATAGAGAAGTATATAGAACCATGGTGGATTCCCAGCTCATGAAGCAAAGGATTCTTAAAGGAACGGGATTACCATGCGGATCCTGTTTAATTCTCTGAAACAGATCCGCAGTTTTCACCTGCCATACTAATACCCACTTCTTCTCTCTGGGGATAATAAAAACAAACCAGCGAACTGACAGAGGGCCTGACCAATCCATCCACACTGAACCCACAAAAAAAAAAAAAAGTACCCCCCAGCTACTAATTATAATGATAACTTGCAAAATTTCCCTGCATTTTTAAACAATGGAAAAATGATGGTGGGATGATACTTAGAAGAATGGCTTCTTGTCAGTCTCCACTAACAAAAATAGGCAACAGGAAGTCAGCTACGCCTCAGCATACTTATGTTCGTGGCAGCCATATTGGGTTTCAGGAGACACATACAAACGTTATAAGAATTATGGTGAAACGCTGAAAACCTGCAAATAATTTTCAACGTAGTGGTTAATTGAAAAGCTCTGCGGCATACTTCTTGGAACAAGCCAGTTACCTGTGCCCAAACATAGAGGGGTATATAGAACCATGGTGGATTCCCAGATGATGAAGCAAAAGTTTCCTAAAGGAACAGGATGAGCATGCGGATCCTGTTTCATTCTCTGAAACAGAATCCGAACTTTTCACCTTCCAAACACATGCCCACTTCTCCTCTCTGGGGATAATAAAAACTAACCAGCGAACTGACAGAGGGCCTGACCCCCCCATCCACATCGAGCACACACAAAAAGAAAAACGTACCCTCCAGCTACTAATTATAATGCTAACTTGCAAAATTTCCCTGCATTTTTAAACAATGGAAAAATGGTGGTGGGATGATACTTAGAAGAATGGCTTCTTGTCAGTCTCCACTAACAAAAATAGGCAACACCAAGTCAGCTACTCCTCAGCATAGTTATGTCCGACACAGCCTTCTTGGGTTTCAGGAGGCACAAACAAACGTTATCACAATTATGGTGAAACGCTGAACACCTGAAAATAATTTTCAACGTAGTGGTTAATTGAAAAGCTCTGCGGCATACTTCTTGGAACAAGCCAGTTACCTGTTCCCACGCAAAGAGGAGTATATAGAACCATGGTGGATTTCCAGCTGATGAAGTAAAGGATTATTAAAGGAACGGGATGACCATGGGGATCATCGTTAATTCTCTGAAACAGAATCCGCCCTTTTCACCTGCAAAACACATGCCTACTTCTCCTCTCTGGGGATAATAAAAACTAACCAGCGAATTGACAGAGGGTCTGACCCCCCCATCCACATCGACCGCATAAAAAAAAAAAAAAACCGTACCCTCCATCTACTAATTATAATGCTAACTTGCAAAATTTTCCTGCATTTTAAACAATGGAAAAATGGTGGTGGGATGATACTTAGAAGAATGGCTTCTTGACTGTCTCCACTAACAAAAATAGGCAACACCAAGTCAGCTACTCCTCAGCATAGTTATGTCCGTCGCAGCCTCTTCGGTTTCAGGAGGCACATACAAACGTTATCAAAATTATGGTGAAACGCTGAAAACCTGCTAATAATTTTCAACGTACTGCTTAATTGAAAAGCTCTGCGGCATACTTCTTGGAACAAGCCAGTTACCTGTGCCCAAAAATAGAGGAGTATACAGAACCACGGTGGATTCCCAGCTGATTAAGCAAAAGTTTCCTAAAGGAAAGGGATGAGCATGCGGATCCTGTTTCATTCTCTGAAACAGAATCCGAACTTTTCACCTGCCAAACACATGCCCACTTCTCCTCTCTGGGGATAATAAAAACTAACCAGCGAACTGACAAAGGGCCTGACCCCCCCATCCACATCGACCACACACAAAAGAAAAACCGTTCCCTCCAGCTACTAATTATAATGCTAACTTGCAAAATTTCCCTGCATTTTAAAACAATGGAAAAATGGTGGTGGGATGATACTTAGAAGAATGGCTTCTTTTCTGTCTCCACTAACAAACATAGGCAACACCAAGTCAGCTACTCCTCAGCATAGTTATGTCCGGCGCAGCCTTCTTGGGTTTCAGGAGGCACATACAAACGTTATCAAAATTTTGGTGAAACGCTGAAAATCTGCAAATAATTTTCAACGTACTGGTTAATTTGAAAACTCTCCAGCATACTTGTTGGAACAAGCCAGGTACCTGTGCCCACGCATAGAGGAGTATATAGAAACATGGTGGAATCCCAGCTGATGAAGCAAAGGATTCTAAAAGGAATGAGATGACCATGCGGATCCTGTTTAATTCTCTGAAACAGAATCCGCACTTTTCACCTGCCAAACACATGCCCACTACTCTTCTCTGGGGATAATAAAAACAAACCAGCGATCTGACCGAGGGCCGGAACACCCATCCTGACCGACCCCACAAAAAAAATGTACCCTCCAGCTACTAATTATAATGCCAATTTGCAAAATTTCCCTGCATTTTTAAACAATGCAGAAATTTTCGTGGGATGATACTTAGAAGAATGGCTTCTTGTCAGTCTCCACTGACAAAAATAGGCAACACCAAGTCAGCTATGCCTCAGCATAGTTATGTCCGTAGCAGCCATATTTGGTTTCAGTAGGCACATACGTTATCACAATTATGGTGAAGCGCTGAAAACCTGCAAAGGATTTTCAACATACTGGTTAATTGAAAAGCTCTGAGGCATACTTCTTGGAACAAGCCAGTTTCCTGTGCCCACTCATAGAGAAGTATATAGAACCATGGTGGATTCCCAGCTCATGAAGCAAAGGATTCTTAAAGGAACGGGATTACCATGCGGATCCTGTTTAATTCTCTGAAACAGATCCGCAGTTTTCACCTGCCATACTAATACCCACTTCTTCTCTCTGGGGATAATAAAAACAAACCAGCGAACTGACAGAGGGCCTGACCAATCCATCCACACTGAACCCACAAAAAAAAAAAAGTACCCCCCAGCTACTAATTATAATGATAACTTGCAAAATTTCCCTGCATTTTTAAACAATGGAAAAATGATGGTGGGATGATACTTAGAAGAATGGCTTCTTGTCAGTCTCCACTAACAAAAATAGGCAACAGGAAGTCAGCTACGCCTCAGCATACTTATGTTCGTGGCAGCCATATTGGGTTTCAGGAGACACATACAAACGTTATAAGAATTATGGTGAAACGCTGAAAACCTGCAAATAATTTTCAACGTAGTGGTTAATTGAAAAGCTCTGCGGCATACTTCTTGGAACAAGCCAGTTACCTGTGCCCAAACATAGAGGGGTATATAGAACCATGGTGGATTCCCAGATGATGAAGCAAAAGTTTCCTAAAGGAACAGGATGAGCATGCGGATCCTGTTTCATTCTCTGAAACAGATTCCGAACTTTTCACCTTCCAAACACATGCCCACTTCTCCTCTCTGGGGATAATAAAAACTAACCAGCGAACTGACAGAGGGCCTGACCCCCCCATCCACATCGACCACACACAAAAAGAAAAACGTACCCTCCAGCTACTAATTATAATGCTAACTTGCAAAATTTCCCTGCATTTTTAAACAATGGAAAAATGGTGGTGGGATGATACTTAGAAGAATGGCTTCTTCTCAGTCTCCACTAACAAAAATAGGCAACACCAAGTCAGCTACTCCTCAGCATAGTTATGTCCGTCACAGCCTTCTTGGGTTTCAGGAGGCACAAACAATCGTTATCACAATTATGGTGAAACGCTGAACACCTGCAAATAATTTTCAACGTAGTGGTTAATTGAAAAGCTCTGCGGCATACTTCTTGGAACAAGCCACTTACCTGTTGCCACGCAAAGAGGAGTATATAGAACCATGGTGGATTTCCAGCTGATGAAGTAAAGGATTATTAAAGGAACGGGATGACCATGGGGATCATCGTTAATTCTCTGAAACAGAATCCGCCCTTTTCACCTGCCAAACACATGCCCACTTCTCCTCTCTGGGGATAATAAAAACTAACCAGCGAACTGACAGAAGGCCTGACGCCCTCATCCACATCGAACACACACAAAAAAAAACCGTACCCTCCAGCTACTAATTATAATGCTAACTTGCAAAATTTCCCTGCATTTTAAAACAATGGAAAAATGGTGGTGGGATGATACTTAGAAGAATGGCTTCTTGTCAGTCTCCACTAACAAAAATAGGCAACACCAAGTCAGCTACTCCTCAGCATAGTTATGTCCGTCGCAGCCTCTTCGGTTTCAGGAGGCACATACAAACGTTATCAAAATTATGGTGAAACGCTGAAAACCTGCTAATAATTTTCAACGTACTGCTTAATTGAAAAGCTCTGCGGCATACTTCTTGGAAAAAGCCAGTTACCTGTGCCCAAAAATAGAGGAGTATACAGAACCATGGTGGATTCCCAGCTGATTAAGCAAAAGTTTCCTAAAGGAACGGGATGAGCATGCGGATCCTGTTTCATTCTCTGAAACAGAATCCGAACTTTTCACCTGCCAAACACATGCCCACTTCTCCTCTCTGGGGATAATAAAAACTAACCAGCGAACTGACAAAGGGCCTGACCCCCCCATCCACATCGACCACACACAAAAGAAAAACCGTTCCCTCCAGCTACTAATTATAATGCTAACTTGCAAAATTTCCCTGCATTTTAAAACAATGTAAAAATGGTGGTGGGATGATACTTAGAAGAATGGCTTCTTGGCTGTCTCCACTAACAAAAATAGGCAACACCAAGTCAGCTACTCCTGAGCATAGTTATGTCCGTCGCAGCCTTCTTGGGTTTCAGGAGGCACATACAAACGTTATCAAAATTATGGTGAAACGCTGAAAACCTGCAAATAATTTTCAACGTACTGGTTAATTTGAAAACTCTCCAGCATACTTCTTGGAACAAGCCAGGTACCTGTGCCCACGCATAGAGGAGTATATAGAAACATGGTAGAATCCCAGCTGATGAAGCAAAAGATTCTAAAAGGAATGAGATGACCATGCGGATCCTGTTTAATTCTCTGAAACAGAATCCGCACTTTTCACCTGCCAAAAACATGCCCACTACTCTTCTCTGGGGATAATAAAAACAAACCAGCGATCTGACAGAGGGCCTGAACACCCATCCTTACCGACACCACAAAAAAAAAAGTACCCTCCAGCTACTAATTATAATGCCAATTTGCAAAATTTTCCTGCATTTTTAAACAAAGGAGAAATGATGGTGGGATCATACTTAGAAGAATGGCTTCTTGTCAGTCTCCACTAACAAAAATAGGCAAAACCAAGTCAGCTAGGCCTCAGCATAGTTATGTCCGTCGCAGCCTTCTTGGGTTTCAGGAGGCACAAACAAACGTTATCACAATTATGGTGAAACGCTGAACACCTGCAAATAATTTTCAACGTAGTGGTTAATTGAAAAGCTCTGCGGCATACTTCTTGGAACAAGCCAGTTACCTGTGCCCAAAAAGAGGAGTATACAGAACCATGGTGGATTCCCAGCTGATTAAGCAAAAGTTTCCTAAAGGAACGGGATGAGCATGCGGATCCTGTTTCATTCTCTGAAACAGAATCCGAACTTTTCACCTGCCAAACACATGCCCACTTCTCCTCTCTGGGGATAATAAAAACTAACCAGCGAACTGACAAAGGGCCTGACCCCCCCATCCACATCGACCACACACAAAAGAAAAACCGTTCCCTCCAGCTACTAATTATAATGCTAACTTGCAAAATTTCCCTGCATTTTAAAACAATGGAAAAATGGTGGTGGGATGATACTTAGAAGAATGGCTTCTTTTCTGTCTCCACTAACATAAACAGGCAACACCAAGTCAGCTACTCCTCAGCATAGTTATGTCCGGCGCAGCCTTCTTGGATTTCAGGAGGCACATACAAACGTTATCAAAATTTTGGTGAAACGCTGAAAATGTGCAAATAATTTTCAACGTACTGGTTAATTTGAAAACTCTCCAGCATACTTCTTGGAACAAGCCAGGTACCTGTGCCCACGCATAGAGGAGTATATAGAAACATGGTGGAATCCCAGCTGATGAAGCAAAGGATTCTAAAAGGAATGAGATGACCATGCGGATCCTGTTTAATTCTCTGAAACAGAATCCGCACTTTTCACCTGCCAAACACATGCCCACTACTCTTCTCTGGGGATAATAAAAACAAACCAGCGATCTGACAGAGGGCCGGAACACCCATCCTGACCGACCCCACAAAAAAAATGTACCCTCCAGCTACTAATTATAATGCCAATTTGCAAAATTTCCCTGCATTTTTAAACAATGCAGAAATTTTGGTGGGATGATACTTAGAAGAATGGCTTCTTGTCAGTCTCCACTGACAAAAATAGGCAACACCAAGTCAGCTATGCCTCAGCATAGTTATGTCCGTAGCAGCCATATTTGGTTTCAGTAAGCACATACGTTATCACAATTATGGTGAAACGCTGAAAACCTGCAAAGGATTTTCAACATACTGGTTAATTGAAAAGCTCTGAGGCATACTTCTTGGAACAAGCCAGTTTCCTGTGCCCACTCATAGAGAAGTATATAGAACCATGGTGGATTCCCAGCTCATGAAGCAAAGGATTCTTAAAGGAACGGGATTACCATGCGGATCCTGTTTAATTCTCTGAAACAGATCCGCAGTTTTCACCTGCCATACTAATACCCACTTCTTCTCTCTGGGGATAATAAAAACAAACCAGCGAACTGACAGAGGGCCTGACCAATCCATCCACACTGAACCCACAAAAAAAAAAAAGTACCCCCCAGCTACTAATTATAATGATAACTTGCAAAATTTCCCTGCATTTTTAAACAATGGAAAAATGATGGTGGGATGATACTTAGAAGAATGGCTTCTTGTCAGTCTCCACTAACAAAAATAGGCAACAGGAAATCAGCTACGCCTCAGCATACTTATGTTCGTGGCAGCCATATTGGGTTTCAGGAGACACATACAAACGTTATAAGAATTATGGTGAAACGCTGAAAACCTGCAAATAATTTTCAACGTAGTGGTTAATTGAAAAGCTCTGCGGCATACTTCTTGGAACAAGCCAGTTACCTGTGCCCAAACATAGAGGGGTATATAGAACCATGGTGGATTCCCAGATGATGAAGCAAAAGTTTCCTAAAGGAACAGGATGAGCATGCGGATCCTGTTTCATTCTCTGAAACAGAATCCGAACTTTTCACCTTCCAAACACATGCCCACTTCTCCTCTCTGGGGATAATAAAAACTAACCAGCGAACTGACAGAGGGCCTGACCCCCCCATCCACATCGACCACACACAAAAAGAAAAACGTACCCTCCAGCTACTAATTATAATGCTAACTTGCAAAATTTCCCTGCATTTTTAAACAATGGAAAAATGGTGGTGGGATGATACTTAGAAGAATGGCTTCTTGTCAGTCTCCACTAACAAAAATAGGCAACACCAAGTCAGCTACTCCTCAGCATAGTTATGTCCGACACAGCCTTCTTTGGTTTCAGGAGGCACAAACAAACGTTATCACAATTATGGTGAAACGCTGAACACCTGAAAATAATTTTCAACGTAGTGGTTAATTGAAAAGCTCTGCGGCATACTTCTTGGAACAAGCCAGTTACCTGTTCCCACGCAAAGAGGAGTATATAGAACCATGGTGGATTTCCAGCTGATGAAGTAAAGGATTATTAAAGGAACGGGATGACCATGGGGATCATCGTTAATTCTCTGAAACAGAATCCGCCCTTTTCACCTGCCAAACACATGCCTACTTCTCCTCTCTGGGGATAATAAAAACTAACCAGCGAACTGACAGAGGGTCTGACCCCCCCATCCACATCGACCGCATAAAAAAAAAAAACCGTACCCTCCATCTACTAATTATAATGCTAACTTGCAAAATTTTCCTGCATTTTAAACAATGGAAAAATGGTGGTGGGATGATACTTAGAAGAATGGCTTCTTGACTGTCTCCACTAACAAAAATAGGCAACACCAAGTCAGCTACTCCTCAGCATAGTTATGTCCGTCGCAGCCTCTTCGGTTTCAGGAGGCACATACAAACGTTATCAAAATTATGGTGAAACGCTGAAAACCTGCTAATAATTTTCAACGTACTGCTTAATTGAAAAGCTCTGCGGCATACTTCTTGGAACAAGCCAGTTACCTGTGCCCAAAAATAGAGGAGTATACAGATCCACGGTGGATTCCCAGCTGATTAAGCAAAAGTTTCCTAAAGGAACGGGATGAGCAAGCGGATCCTGTTTCATTCTCTGAAACAGAATCCGAACTTTTCACCTGCCAAACACATGCCCACTTCTCCTCTCTGGGGATAATAAAAACTAACCAGCGAACTGACAAAGGGCCTGACCCCCCCATCCACATCGACCACACACAAAAGAAAAACCGTTCCCTCCAGCTACTAATTATAATGCTAACTTGCAAAATTTCCCTGCATTTTAAAACAATGGAAAAATGGTGGTGGGATGATACTTAGAAGAATGGCTTCTTTTCTGTCTCCACTAACAAAAATAGGCAACACCAAGTCAGCTACTCCTCAGCATAGTTATGTCCGGCGCAGCCTTCTTGGGTTTCAGGAGGCACATACAAACGTTATCAAAATATGGTGAAACGCTGAAAACCTGCAAATAATTTTCAACGTACTGGTTAATTTGAAAACTCTCCAGCATAATTCTTGGAACAAGCCAGGTACCTGTGCCCACGCATAGAGGAGTATATAGAAACATGGTGGAATCCCAGCTGATGAAGCAAAGGATTCTTAAAGGAAGGAGATGACCATGCGGATCCTGTTTAATTCTCTGAAACAGAATCCGCACTTTTCACCTGCCAAACACATGACCACTACTCTTCTCTGGGGATAATAAAAACAAACCAGCGATCTGACAGAGGGCCTGAACACCCATCCTGACTGACCCCACAAAACAAAAAAAGTACCCTCCAGCTACTAATTATAATGCCAATTTGCAAAATTTCCCTGCATTTTTAAACAATGGAGAAATGATGGTAGGATGATACTTAGAAGAATGGCTTCTTGTCAGTCTCCACTGACAAAAATAGGCAACACCGAGTCAGCTATGCCTCAGCATAGTTTTGTCCGTAGCAGCCATATTTGGTTTCAGTAGGCACATACACACGTTATCACAATTATGGTGAAACGCTGAAAACCTGCAAAGGATTATCAACATACTGGTTAATTGAAAATCTCTTAGGCATACTTCTTGGAACAAGCCAGTTTCCTGTGCCCACGCATAGAGTAGTATATAGAACCATGGTGGATTCCCAGCTCATGAAGCAAAGGATTGTTAAAGGAACGGGATTACCATGCGGATCCTGTTTAATTCTCTGAAACAGATCCGCAGTTTTCACCTGCCATACTAATACCCACTTCCCGTCTCTGGGGATAATAAAAACAAACCTGCGAACTGACAGAGGGCCTGACCAACACATCCCCACCATCCCCACAGGAAAAAAAGAAAAAAAACTCCGTAGCCTCCAGCTACTAATTATAATGCTAACTTGCAAAATTTTCCAGCCTTTTTAAACAATGGAAAAATGATGGTGAGATGATACTTAGAAGAATGGATTCTTGTCAGTCTCCACTAACAAAAATAGGCAACACCAAGTCAGCTACGCCTCAGCATAGTTATGTCCGTAGCAGCCATATTTGGTTTCAGTAGGCACATACACACGTTATCACAATTATGGTGAAACGCTGAAAACCTGCAAAGGATTTTCAACATACTGGTTAATTCAAAAGCTCTAAGGCATACTTCTTGGAAAAAGCCACTTTCCTGTGCCCAGGCATAGAGAAGTATATAGAACCATGGTGGATTCCCAGCTCATGAAACAAAGGATTCTTAAAGGAACGGGATTACCATGCGGATCCTGTTTAATTCTCTGAAACAGATCCGCAGTTTTCACCTGCCATACTAATACCCACTTCTCCTCTCTGGGGATAATAAAAACAAACCAGCGATCTGACAGAGGGCCTGACGAACACATCCACACCGACCCCACAGGAAAAAAAAACCAAAAAAACACCGTAGCCTCCAGCTACTAATTATAATGCTAACTTGCAAAATTTTCCTGCATTTTTAAACAATGGAAAAATGATGGTGAGATGATACTTAGAAGAATGGATTCTTGTCAGTCTCCACTAACAAAAAGAGGCAACACCAAGTCAGCTACTCCTCAGCATAGTTATGTCCGTCGCAGCCTTCTTGGGTTTCAGAAGGCACATACAAACGTTATCAAAATTATGGGGAAACGCTGAAAACCTGCAAATAATTTTCAACGTACTGGTTAATTTGAAAACTCTCCAGCATACTTCTTGGAACAAGCCAGGTACCTGTGCCCACGCATAGAGGAGTATATAGAAACATGGTGGAATCCCAGCTGATGAAGCAAAGGATTCTTAAAGGAATGAGATGACCATGCGGATCCTGTTTAAATCTCTGAAACAGAATCTGCACTTTTCACCTGCCAAACACATGCCCACTACTCTTCTCTGGGGATAATAAAAACTAACCAGCGGTCTGACAGAGGGCCTGAACACCCATCCTGACCGATGCCAGAAAAAAAAAGTACCCTCCAGCTACTAATTATAATGCCAATTAGCAAAATTTCCCTGCATTTTTAAACAATGGAGAAATGATGGTGGGATGATACTTAGAAGAATGGCTTCTTGTCAGTCTCCACTGACAAAAATAGGCAACTCCAAGTCAGCTACGCCTCAGCATACTTATGTCCGTAGCAGCCATATTTGGTTTCAGTAGGCACATACACACGTTATAACAATTATGGTGAAACGCTGAAAACCTGCAAAGGATTTTCAACATACTGGTTAATTGAAAAGCTCTGAGGCATACTTCTTGGAACAAGCCAGTTTCCTGTGCCCACGCATACAGAAGTATATAGAACCATGGTGGATTCCCAGCTCATGAAGCAAAGGATTCTTAAAGGAACGGGATTACCATGCGGATCCTGTTTAATTCTCTGAAACAGATCCGCAGTTTTCACCTGCCATACTAATTACCCACTTCTCCTCTCTGGGGATAATAAAAACAAACCAGCGAACTGACAGAGGGCCTGACCAACACATCCACACCGACCCCACAGGAAAAAAAAAAAAAACACCGTAGCCTGCAGCTACTAATTATAATGCTAACTTGCAAAATTTTCCTGCATTTTTAAACAATGGAAAAATGATGGTGAGATGATACTTAGAAGAATGGATTCTTGTAAGTCTCCACTAACAAAAATAGGCAAAACCAAGTCAGCTACGCCTCAGCATAGTTATGTCCGTCGCAGCCTTCTTGGGTTTCAGGAGGCACAAACAAACGTTATCACAATTATGGTGAAACGCTGAACACCTGCAAATAATTTTCAACGTAGTGGTTAATTGAAAAGCTCTGCGGCATACTTCTTGGAACAAGCCAGTTACCTGTTCCCACACAAAGAGGAGAATATAGAACCATGGTGGATTTCCAGCTGATGAAGTAAAGGATTATTAAAGGAACGGGATGACCATGGGGATCATCGTTAATTCTCTGAAACAGAATCCGCCCTTTTCACCTGCCAAACACATGCCCACTTCTCTCTGGGGATAATAAAAACTAACCAGCGAACTGACAGAGGGCCTGACCCCCCCATCCACGTCGACCACACACACACACAAAAAAAACCGTACCCTCCAGCTACTAATTATAATGCTAACTTGCAAAATTTCCCTGCATTTTAAAACATTGGAAAAATGGTGGTGGGATAATACTTAGAAGAATGCCTTCTTGTCAGCCTCCACTAACAAAAATAGGCAACACCAAGTCAGCTACTCCTCAGCATAGTTATGTCCCTAGCAGCCTTCTTGGGTTTCAGGAGGCACAAACACACGTTATCACAATTATGGTGAAACGCTGAACACCTGCAAATAATTTTCAACGTAGTGGTTAATTGAAAAGCTCTGCGGCATACTTCTTGGAACAAGCCAGTTACCTGTTCCCACGCAAAGAGGAGTATATAGAACCATGGTGGATTTCCAGCTGATGAAGTAAAGGATTATTAAAGGAACGGGATGACCATGGGGATCATCGTTAATTCTCTGAAACAGAATCCGCCCTTTTCACCTGCCAAACACATGCCTACTTCTCCTCTCTGGGGATAATAAAAACTAACCAGCGAACTGACAGAGGGTCTGACCCCCCCATCCACATCGACCGCATAAAAAAAAAAAACCGTACCCTCCATCTACTAATTATAATGCTAACTTGCAAAATTTTCCTGCATTTTAAACAATGGAAAAATGGTGGTGGGATGATACTTAGAAGAATGGCTTCTTGACTGTCTCCACTAACAAAAATAGGCAACACCAAGTCAGCTACTCCTCAGCATAGTTATGTCCGTCGCAGCCTCTTCGGTTTCAGGAGGCACATACAAACGTTATCAAAATTATGGTGAAACGCTGAAAACCTGCTAATAATTTTCAACGTACTGCTTAATTGAAAAGCTCTGCGGCATACTTCTTGGAACAAGCCAGTTACCTGTGCCCAAAAATAGAGGAGTATACAGAACCACGGTGGATTCCCAGCTGATTAAGCAAAAGTTTCCTAAAGGAACGGGATGAGCAAGCGGATCCTGTTTCATTCTCTGAAACAGAATCCGAACTTTTCACCTGCCAAACACATGCCCACTTCTCCTCTCTGGGGATAATAAAAACTAACCAGCGAACTGACAAAGGGCCTGACCCCCCCATCCACATCGACCACACACAAAAGAAAAACCGTTCCCTCCAGCTACTAATTATAATGCTAACTTGCAAAATTTCCCTGCATTTTAAAACAATGGAAAAATGGTGGTGGGATGATACTTAGAAGAATGGCTTCTTTTCTGTCTCCACTAACAAAAATAGGCAACACCAAGTCAGCTACTCCTCAGCATAGTTATGTCCGGCGCAGCCTTCTTGGGTTTCAGGAGGCACATACAAACGTTATCAAAATATGGTGAAACGCTGAAAACCTGCAAATAATTTTCAACGTACTGGTTAATTTGAAAACTCTCCAGCATAATTCTTGGAACAAGCCAGGTACCTGTGCCCACGCATAGAGGAGTATATAGAAACATGGTGGAATCCCAGCTGATGAAGCAAAGGATTCTTAAAGGAAGGAGATGACCATGCGGATCCTGTTTAATTCTCTGAAACAGAATCCGCACTTTTCACCTGCCAAACACATGACCACTACTCTTCTCTGGGGATAATAAAAACAAACCAGCGATCTGACAGAGGGCCTGAACACCCATCCTGACTGACCCCACAAAACAAAAAAAGTACCCTCCAGCTACTAATTATAATGCCAATTTGCAAAATTTCCCTGCATTTTTAAACAATGGAGAAATGATGGTAGGATGATACTTAGAAGAATGGCTTCTTGTCAGTCTCCACTGACAAAAATAGGCAACACCGAGTCAGCTATGCCTCAGCATAGTTTTGTCCGTAGCAGCCATATTTGGTTTCAGTAGGCACATACACACGTTATCACAATTATGGTGAAACGCTGAAAACCTGCAAAGGATTATCAACATACTGGTTAATTGAAAATCTCTTAGGCATACTTCTTGGAACAAGCCAGTTTCCTGTGCCCACGCATAGAGTAGTATATAGAACCATGGTGGATTCCCAGCTCATGAAGCAAAGGATTGTTAAAGGAACGGGATTACCATGCGGATCCTGTTTAATTCTCTGAAACAGATCCGCAGTTTTCACCTGCCATACTAATACCCACTTCCCGTCTCTGGGGATAATAAAAACAAACCTGCGAACTGACAGAGGGCCTGACCAACACATCCCCACCATCCCCACAGGAAAAAAAGAAAAAAAACTCCGTAGCCTCCAGCTACTAATTATAATGCTAACTTGCAAAATTTTCCAGCCTTTTTAAACAATGGAAAAATGATGGTGAGATGATACTTAGAAGAATGGATTCTTGTCAGTCTCCACTAACAAAAATAGGCAACACCAAGTCAGCTACGCCTCAGCATAGTTATGTCCGTAGCAGCCATATTTGGTTTCAGTAGGCACATACACACGTTATCACAATTATGGTGAAACGCTGAAAACCTGCAAAGGATTTTCAACATACTGGTTAATTCAAAAGCTCTAAGGCATACTTCTTGGAAAAAGCCACTTTCCTGTGCCCAGGCATAGAGAAGTATATAGAACCATGGTGGATTCCCAGCTCATGAAACAAAGGATTCTTAAAGGAACGGGATTACCATGCGGATCCTGTTTAATTCTCTGAAACAGATCCGCAGTTTTCACCTGCCATACTAATACCCACTTCTCCTCTCTGGGGATAATAAAAACAAACCAGCGATCTGACAGAGGGCCTGACGAACACATCCACACCGACCCCACAGGAAAAAAAAACCAAAAAAACACCGTAGCCTCCAGCTACTAATTATAATGCTAACTTGCAAAATTTTCCTGCATTTTTAAACAATGGAAAAATGATGGTGAGATGATACTTAGAAGAATGGATTCTTGTCAGTCTCCACTAACAAAAAGAGGCAACACCAAGTCAGCTACTCCTCAGCATAGTTATGTCCGTCGCAGCCTTCTTGGGTTTCAGAAGGCACATACAAACGTTATCAAAATTATGGGGAAACGCTGAAAACCTGCAAATAATTTTCAACGTACTGGTTAATTTGAAAACTCTCCAGCATACTTCTTGGAACAAGCCAGGTACCTGTGCCCACGCATAGAGGAGTATATAGAAACATGGTGGAATCCCAGCTGATGAAGCAAAGGATTCTTAAAGGAATGAGATGACCATGCGGATCCTGTTTAAATCTCTGAAACAGAATCTGCACTTTTCACCTGCCAAACACATGCCCACTACTCTTCTCTGGGGATAATAAAAACTAACCAGCGGTCTGACAGAGGGCCTGAACACCCATCCTGACCGATGCCAGAAAAAAAAAGTACCCTCCAGCTACTAATTATAATGCCAATTAGCAAAATTTCCCTGCATTTTTAAACAATGGAGAAATGATGGTGGGATGATACTTAGAAGAATGGCTTCTTGTCAGTCTCCACTGACAAAAATAGGCAACTCCAAGTCAGCTACGCCTCAGCATACTTATGTCCGTAGCAGCCATATTTGGTTTCAGTAGGCACATACACACGTTATAACAATTATGGTGAAACGCTGAAAACCTGCAAAGGATTTTCAACATACTGGTTAATTGAAAAGCTCTGAGGCATACTTCTTGGAACAAGCCAGTTTCCTGTGCCCACGCATACAGAAGTATATAGAACCATGGTGGATTCCCAGCTCATGAAGCAAAGGATTCTTAAAGGAACGGGATTACCATGCGGATCCTGTTTAATTCTCTGAAACAGATCCGCAGTTTTCACCTGCCATACTAATTACCCACTTCTCCTCTCTGGGGATAATAAAAACAAACCAGCGAACTGACAGAGGGCCTGACCAACACATCCACACCGACCCCACAGGAAAAAAAAAAAAAACACCGTAGCCTGCAGCTACTAATTATAATGCTAACTTGCAAAATTTTCCTGCATTTTTAAACAATGGAAAAATGATGGTGAGATGATACTTAGAAGAATGGATTCTTGTAAGTCTCCACTAACAAAAATAGGCAAAACCAAGTCAGCTACGCCTCAGCATAGTTATGTCCGTCGCAGCCTTCTTGGGTTTCAGGAGGCACAAACAAACGTTATCACAATTATGGTGAAACGCTGAACACCTGCAAATAATTTTCAACGTAGTGGTTAATTGAAAAGCTCTGCGGCATACTTCTTGGAACAAGCCAGTTACCTGTTCCCACACAAAGAGGAGAATATAGAACCATGGTGGATTTCCAGCTGATGAAGTAAAGGATTATTAAAGGAACGGGATGACCATGGGGATCATCGTTAATTCTCTGAAACAGAATCCGCCCTTTTCACCTGCCAAACACATGCCCACTTCTCTCTGGGGATAATAAAAACTAACCAGCGAACTGACAGAGGGCCTGACCCCCCCATCCACGTCGACCACACACACACACAAAAAAAACCGTACCCTCCAGCTACTAATTATAATGCTAACTTGCAAAATTTCCCTGCATTTTAAAACATTGGAAAAATGGTGGTGGGATAATACTTAGAAGAATGCCTTCTTGTCAGCCTCCACTAACAAAAATAGGCAACACCAAGTCAGCTACTCCTCAGCATAGTTATGTCCCTAGCAGCCTTCTTGGGTTTCAGGAGGCACAAACACACGTTATCACAATTATGGTGAAACGCTGAACACCTGCAAATAATTTTCAACGTAGTGGTTAATTGAAAAGCTCTGCGGCATACTTCTTGGAACAAGCCAGTTACCTGTTCCCACGCAAAGAGGAGTATATAGAACCATGGTGGATTTCCAGCTGATGAAGTAAGGGATTATTAAAGGAACGGGATGACCATGGGGATCATCGTTAATTCTCTGAAACAGAATCCGCCCTTTTCACCTGCCAAACACATGCCCACTTCTCCTCTCTGGGGATAATAAAAACTAACCAGCGAACTGACAGAGGGCCTGACCCCCCCCTTCCAAATCGACCACACACAAAAAAAAAAACCGTACCCTCCAGCTACTAATTATAATGCTAACTTGGAAAATTTCCCAGCATTTTAAAACAATGGAAAAATGGTGGTGGGATCAGACTTAGAAGAATGGCTTCTTGTCTGTCTCCACTAACAAAAATAGGCAACATCAAGTCAGTTACTCCTCAGCATAGTTATGTCCGTCGCAGCCTTCTTGGGTTTCAGGAGGGACATACAAACTTTATCAAAATTATGGTGAAACGCTGAACACCTGCAAATAATTTTCAACGTACTAGTTAATTTGAAAACTCTCCAGCATACTTCTTGGAACAAGCCAGGTACCTGTGCCCACCCATAGAGGAGTATATAGAAACATGGTGGAATCCCAGCTGATGAAGCAAAGGATTCTTAAAGGAATGAGATGACCATGCGGATCCTGTTTAATTCTCTGAAACAGAATCCGCACTTTTCACCTGCCAAACACATGCCCACTACTCTTCTCTGGGGATAATAAAAACAAACCAGCGATCTGACAGAGGGCCTGAACACCCATCCTGACCGACCCTACAAAACAAAAAAATACCCTCCAGCTACTAATTATAATGCCAATTTGCAAAATTTCCCTGCATTTTTAAACAATGGAGAAATGATGGTGGGATGATACTTAGAAGAATGGCTTCTTGTCAGTCTCCACTGACAAAAATAGGCAACACCAAGTCAGCTACGACTCAGCATAGTTATATCCGTAGCAGCCATATTTGGTTTCAGTAGGCACATACACACGTTATCACAATTATGGTGAAACGCTGGAAACCTGCAAAGGATTTTCAACATACTGGTTAATTGAAAAGCTCTGAGGCATACTTCTTGGAACTAGCCAGTTTCCTGTGCCCACGCATAGAGAAGTACATAGAACCATGGTGGATTCCCAGCTGATGAAGCAAAGGATTCTTAAAGGAACGGGATTACCATGCGGATCCTCTTTAATTCTCTGAAACAGATCCGCAGTTTTCACCTGTCATACTAATACCCACTTCTACTCTCTGGGGATAATAAAAACAAACCAGCGAACTGACAGAGGGCCTGACCAACACATCCACCCGACCCCACTGGAAAAAAAAAAAAAAAACACCGTAGCCTCCAGCTACTAATTATAATGCTAACTTGCAAAACTTTCCTGCATTTTTAAACAATGGAAAAATGATGGTGAGATGATACTTAGAAGAATGGATTCTTGTCAGTCTCCACTAACAAAAATAGGCAAAACCAAGTCAGCTACGCCTCAGCATAGTTATCTCCGTCGCAGCCTTCTTGGGTTTCAGGAAGCACAAACAAACGTTATCACAATTATGGTGAAACGCTGAACACCTGCAAATAATTTTCAACGTACTGGTTAATTGAAAAGCTCTGCGGCATACTTCTTGGAACAAGCCAGTTACCTGTTCCCACGCAAAGAGGAGTATATAGAACCATGGTGGATTTCCAGCTGATGAAGTAAAGGATTATTAAAGGAACGGGATGACCATGGGGATCATAATAATTCTCTGAAACAGAATCCGCCCTTTTCACCTGCCAAACACATGCCCACTTCTCCTCTCTGGGGATAATAAAAACTAACCAGCGAACTGACAGAGGGCCTGACCCCCGCCATCCACATCGACCGCAAAAACAAAAAAACCGTACCCTCCAGCTACTGATTATAATGCTAACTTGCAAAATTTCCCTGCATTTTAAAACAATGGAAAAATGGTGGTGGGATGATACTTAGAAGAATGTCTTCTTGTCAGTCTCCACTAACAAAAATAGGCAACACCAAGTCAGCTACTCCTCAGCATAGTTATGTCCGTCGCAGCCTTCTTGGGTTTCAGGAGGCACAAACAAACGTTATCACAATTATGGTGAAACGCTGAACACCTGCAAATAATTGTCAACGTAGTGGTTAATTGAAAAGCTCTGCGGCATACTTCTTGGAACAAGCCAGTTACCTATTCCCACGCAAAGAGGAGTATATAGAAAAATGGTGGATTTCCAGCTGATGAAGTAAAGGATTATTAAAGGAACGGGATGACCATGGGGATCATCGTTAATTCTCTGAAACAGAATCTGCCATTTTCACCTGCCAAACACATGCCCACTTCTCCTCTCTGGGGGTAACAAAAACTAACCAGCGAACTGACAGAGGGCCTGACCCCCCCATCCACATCGACCACACACAAAAAAAACCGTACCCTCCAGGTACTAATTATAATGCTAACTTGCAAAATTTCCCTGCATTTTAAAACAATGGAAAAATGGTGGTGGGATGATACTTAGAACAATGGCTTCTTGTCAGTCTCCACTAACAAAAATAGGCAACACCAAGTCAGCTACTCCTCAGCATAGTTATGTCCGTCGCAGCCTTCTTTGGTTTCAGGAGGCACAAACAAACGTTATCACAATTATGGTGAAACGCTGAACACCTGCAAATAATTTTCAACGTAGTGGTTAATTGAAAAACTCTGCGGCATACTTCTTGGAACAAGGCAGTTACCTGTTCCCACTCAAAGAGGAGTATATAGAACCGTGGTGGATTTCCAGCTAATGAAGTAAAGGATTATTAAAGGAAAGGGATGACCATGGGGATCATCGTTAATTCTCTGAAACAGAATCCGCCCTTTTCACCTGCCAAACACATGCCCACTTCTCCTCTCTGGGGATAATAAAAACTAACCAGCGAACTGACAGAGGGCCTGACCCCCCGCCATCCACATCGACTACACAAAAAAAAAAAAAAACGTACCCTCCAGCTACTAATTATAATGCTAACTTGCAAAATTTCCCTGCATTTTAAAACAATGGAATAATGGTGGTGGGATCATACTTAGAAGAATGGCTTCTTGTCTGTCTCCACTAACAAAAATAGGCAACACCAAGTCAGCTACTCCTCAGCATAGTTATGTCCGTCGCAGCCTTCTTGGGTTTCAGGAGGGACATACAAACCTTATCAAAATTATGGTGAAACGCTCAACACCTTCAAATAATTTTCAACGTACTGGTTAATTTGAAAACTCTCCAGCATACTTCTTGGAAGAATCCAGGTACCTGTGCCCACGCATAGAGGAGTGTATAGAAACATGGTGGAATCCCAGCTGATGAAGCAAAGGATTCTTAAAGGAATGAGATGACCATGCGGATCCTGTTTAATTCTCTGAAACAGAATCCGCACTTTTCACCTGCCAAACACATGGCCACTACTCTTCTCTGGGGATAATAAAAACAAACCAGCGTTCTGACAGAGGGCCTGAACACCCATCCTGACCGACCCCACAAAACAAAAAAGTACCCTCCAGCTACTAATTATAATGCCAATTTGCAAAATTTCCCTGCATTTTTAAACAATGGAGAAATGACGGTGGGATGATACTTAGAAGAATGGCTTCTTGTCAGTCTCCACTGACAAAAATAGGCAACACCAAGTCAGCTACGCCTCAGCATAGTTATGTCTGTAGCAGGCATATTTGGTTTCAGTAGGCACATACACACGTTATCACAATTATGGTGAAACGCTGAAAACCTGCAAAGGATTGTCAACATACTGGTTAATTGAAAAGCTCTGAGGCATACTTCTTGGAACTAGCCAGTTTCCTATGCCCACGCAAGAGAAGTATATAGAACCATGGTGGATTCCCAGCTCATGAAGCAAAGGATTCTTAAAGGAACGGGATTACCATGCGGATCCTGTTTAATTCTCTGAAACAGATCCACAGTTTTCACCTGCCATACTAATACGCACTTCTCCTCTCTGGGGATAATAAAAACAAACCAGCGAACTGACAGAGGGCCTGACCAACACATCCACACCGACCCCACAGGAAAAAAAAAAAAAAAAAAAAAAACACCGTACCCTCCAGCTACTAATTATAATGCTAACTTGCAAAATTTCCCTGCATTTTAAAACAATGGAAAAATGGTGGTGGGATGATACTTAGAAGAATGGCTTCTTGTCAGTCTCCACTAACAAAAATAGGCAACACCAAGTCAGCTACTCCTCAGCATAGTTATGTCCGTCGCAGCCTTCTTGGGTTTCAGGAGGCACAAACAAAGGTTCTCACAATTATGGTGAAACGCTGAACACCTGCAAATAATTTTCAACGTAGTGGTTAATTGAAAAGCTCTGCGGCATACTTCTTGGAACAAGCCAGTTACCTGTTCCCACGCAAAGAGGAGTATAGAGAACCATGGTGGATTTCCAGCTGATGAAGTAAAGGATTATTAAAGAACGGGATGACCATGGGGATCATCCTTAATTCTCTGAAACAGAATCCGCCCTTTTCACCTGCCAAACACATGCCCACTTCTCCTCTCTGGGGATAATAAAAACTAACCAGCGAACTGACAGAGCGCCTGACCCCCACCATCTACATCGACCACACAAAGAAAAAAAAACCGTACCCTCCAGCTACTAATTATAATGCTAACTTGCAAAATTTCCCTGCATTTTAAAACAATGGAAAAATGGTGGTGGGATGATACTTAGAAGAATGGCTTCTTGTCAGTCTCCACTAACAAAAATAGGCAACACCAAGTCAGCTACTCCTCAGCATAGTTATGTCCGTCGCAGCCTTCTTGGGTTTCAGGAGGCACAAACAAACGTTATCACAATTATGGTGAAACGCTGAACACCTGCAAATAATTTTCAACGTAGTGGTTAATTGAAAAGCTCTGCGGCATACTTCTTGGAACAAGCCAGTTACCTGTTCCCACGCAAAGAGGAGTATATAGAACCATGGTGGATTTCCAGCTGATGAAGTAAAGGATTATTAAAGGAACGGGATGACCATGGGGATCATCGTTAATTCTCTGAAACACAATCCGCCCTTTTCACCTGCCAAACACATGCCCACTTCTCCTCTCTGGGGATAATAAAAACTAACCAGCGAACTGACAGAGGGCCTGACCCCCCCATCCACATCGACCACACACACACAAAAAAAACCGTACCCTCCAGCTACTAATTATAATGCTAACTTGCAAAATTTCCCTGCATTTTAAAACAATGGAAAAATGCTGGTGGGATGATACTTAGAAGAATGGCTTCTTGTCAGTCTCCACTAACAAAAATAGGCAACACCAAGTCAGCTACTCCTCAGCATAGTTATGTCCGTCGCAGCCTTCTTGGGTTTAAGGAGGCACAAACAAATGTTCTCACAATTATGGTGAAACGCTGAACACCTGCAAATAATTTTCAACGTAGTGGTTAATTGAAAAGCTCTGCGGCATACTTCTTGGAACAAGCCAGTTACCTGTTCCCACGCAAAGAGGAGTATATAGAACCATGGTGGATTTCCAGCTGATGAAGTAAAGGGTTATTAAAGAACGGGATGACCATGGGGATCATCGTTAATTCTGTGAAACAGAATCCCCCCTTTTCACCTGCCAAACACATGCCCACTTCTCCTCTCTGGGGATAATAAAAACTAACCAGCGAACTGATAGAGGGCCTGACCCCCACCATCCACATCGACCACACAAAGAAAAATAAACCGTACCCTCCACCTACTAATTATAATGCTACCTTGCAAAATTTCCCTGCATTTTAAAATAATGGAAAAATGGTGGTGGGATCATACTTAGAAGAATGGCTTCTTGTCAGTCTCCACTAACAAAAATAGGCAACACCAAGTCAGCTACTCCTCAGCATAGTTATGTCCGTCGCAGCCTTCTAGGGTTTCAGGAGGCACAAACAAAGGTTCTCACAATTATGGTAAAACGCTGAACACCTGCAAATAATTTTCAACGTAGTGGTTAATTGAAAAGCTCTGCGGCGTACTTCTTGGAACTAGCCAGTTACCTGTTCCCACGCAAAGAGGAGTATAGAGAACCATGGTGCATTTCCAGCTGATGAAGTAAAGGATTATTAAAGGAACGGGATGACCATGGGGATCATCGTTAATTCTCTGAAACAGAATCCGCCCTTGTCACCTGCCAAACACATGCCCACTTCTCCTCTCTGGGGATAATAAAAACTAACCAGCGAACTGACAGAGGGCCTGACCCCCACCATCCACATCGACCACACACACACAAAAAAAAGCGTACCCTCCAGCTACTAATTATAATGCTAACTTGCAAAATGTCCCTGCATTTTAAAACAATGGAAAAATGCTGGTGGGATGATACTTAGAAGAATGGCTTCTTGTCAGTCTCCACTAACACAAATAGGCAACACCAAGTCAGCTACCCCTCAGCATAGTTATGTCCGTCGCAGCCTTCTTGGGTTTCAGGAGGGACATACAAACGTTATCAAAATTATGGTGAAACGCTGAAAACCTGCAAATAATTTTCAACGTACACGTTAATTTGAAAACTCTCCAGCATAATTCTTGGAACAAGCCAGGTACCTGTGCCCACGCATAGAAGAGTATATAGAAACATGGTGGAATCCCAGCTGATGAAGCAAAGGATTCTTAAAGGAATGAGATGACCAAGCGGATCCTGTTTAATTCTCTGAAACAGAATCCGCACTTTTCACCTGCCAAACACATGCCCACTACTCTTCTCTGGGGATAATAAAAACAAACCAGCGATCTGACAGAGGGCCTGAACACCCATCCTGACCGACCCCACAAAACAAAAAAGTACCCTCCAGTTACTAATTATAATGCCAATTTGCAAAATTTCCCTACATTTTTAAACAATGGAGAAATGATGGTGGGATGATACTTAGAAGAATGGCTTCTTGTCAGTCTCCACTGACAAAAATAGGCAACACCAAGTCAGCTACGCCTCAGCATAGTTATGTCCGTAGCAGCCATATTTGGTTTCAGTAGGCACATACACACGTTATCACAATTATGGTGAAACGCTGAAAACCTGCAAAGGATTGTCAACATACTGGTTCATTGAAAAGCTCTGAGGCACACTTCTTGGAACTAGCCAGTTTCCTGTGCCCACGCATAGACAAGTATATAGAACCATGGTGGATTCCCAGCTCATGAAGCAAAGGATTGTTAAAGGAACGGGATTACCATGCGGATCCTGTTTAATTTTCTGAAACAGATCCGCAGTTTTCACCTGCCATACTAATACCCACTTCACCTCTCTGGGGATAATAAAAACCAACCGGGGAACTGACAGAGGGCCTGACCAACACATCCACACCGAACACACAGGATAAAAAAAAAAAAAAAACACCGTAGCCTCCAGCTACTAATTATAATGCTAACTTGCAAAATTTCCCTGCATTTTAAAACAATGGAAAAATGGTGGTGGGATGATACTTAGAAGAATGGCTTCTTGTCAGTCTCCACTAACAAAAATAGACAACACCACGTCAGCTACTCCTCAGCATACTTATGTCCGTCGCAGCCTTCTAAGGTTTCAGGAGGCACAAACAAAGGTTCTCACAATTATGGTAAAACGCTGAACACCTGCAAATAATTTTCAACGTAGTGGTTAATTGAAAAGCTCTGCGGCATACTACTTGGAACAAGGCAGTTACCTGTTCCCACGCAAAGAGGAGTATAGAGAACCATGGGGGATTTCCAGCTGATGAAGTAAAGGATTATTAAAGCAACGGGATCACCATGGGGATCATCGTTAATTCTCTGAAACAGAATCCGCCCTTTTCACCTGCCAAACACATGCCCACTTCTCCTCTCTGGGGATAATAAAAACTAACCAGGGAACTGACAGAGGGCCTGACCCCCCCCATCCACATCGACCACACACAAAAAAAAAAAACGTACCCTCCAGCTACTAATTATAATGCTAACTTGCAAAATTTCCCTGCATTTTAAAACAATGGAAAAATGGTGGTGGGATCATACTTAGAAGAATGGCTTCTTGTCTGTCTCCACTAACAAAAATAGGCAACACCAAGTCAGCTACTCCTCAGCATAGTTATGTCCGTCGCAGCCTTCTTGGCTTTCAGGAGGGACATACAAACGTTATCAAAATTATGGTGAAACGCTGAAAACCTGCAAATAATTTTCAACGTACTGGTGAATTTGAAAACTCTCCAGCATAATTCTTGGACCAAGCCAGGTACCTGTGCCCACGCATAGAGGAGTATATAGAAACACGGTGGAATCCCAGCTGATGAAGCAAAGGATTCTTAAAGGAATGAGATGACCATGCGGATCCTGTTTAATTCTCTGAAACAGAATCTGCACTTTTCACCTGCCAAACACATGCCCACTACTCTTCTCTGGGGATAATAAAAACAAACCAGCGATCTGACAGAGGGCCTGACCCCCACCATCCACATCGACCACACACACAAAAAAAACCCTACCCTCCAGCTACTAATTATAATGCTAACTTGCAAAATTTCCCTGCATTTTAAAACAATGGAAAAATGGTGGTGGGATGATACTTAGAAGAATGGCTTCTTGTCAGTCTCCACTAACAAAAATAGGCAACACCAAGTCAGCTACTCCTCAGCAGAGTTATGTCCGTCGCAGCCATCTTGGGTTTCAGGAGGCACAAACAAAGGTTCTCACAATTATGGTGAAACGCTGAACACCTGCAAATAATTTTCAACGTAGTGGTTAATTGAAAAGCTCTGCGGCATACTTCTTGGAACAAGCCAGTTACCTGTTCCCACGCAAAGAGGAGTATATAGAACCATGGTGGATTTCCAGCTGATGAAGTAAAGGATTATTAAAGAACGGGATGACCATGGGGATCATCGTTAATTCTGTGAAACAGAATCCGCCCTTTTCACCTGCCAAACACATGCCCACTTCTCCTCTCTGGGGATAATAAAAACTAACCAGCGAACTGACAGAGGGCCTGACCCCCACCATCCACATCGACCACACAAAGTAAAAAAAACCGTAACCTCCACCTACTAATTATAATGCTAACTTGCAAAATTTCCCTGCATTTTAAAACAATGGAAAAATGGTGGTGGGATGATACTTAGAAGAATGGCTTCTTGTCAGTCTCCACTAACAAAAATAGGCAACACCAAGTCAGCTACTCCTCAGCATAGTTATGTCCGTCGCAGCCTTCTAGGGTTTCAGGAGGCACAAACAAAGGTTCTCACAATTATGGTAAAACGCTGAACACCTGCAAATAATTTTCAACGTAGTGGTTAATTGAAAAGCTCTGCGGCATACTTCTTGGAACAAGCCAGTTACCTGTTCCCACGCAAAGAGGAGTATATAGAACCATGGTGGATTTCCAGCTGATGAAGTAAAGGATTATTAAAGGAACGGGATGACCATGGGGATCATCGTTAATTCTCTGAAACAGAATCCGCCCTTTTCACCTGCCAAACACATGCCCACTTCTCCTCTCTAGGGATAATAAAAACTAACCAGCGAACTGACAGAGGGCCTGACCCCCCCATCCACATCGACCACACACACACAAAAAAAACCGTACCCTCCAGCTACTAATTATAATGCTAACTTGCAAAATTTCCCTGCATTTTAAAACAATGGAAAATGGTGGTGGGATGATACTTAGAAGAATGGCTTCTTGTCAGTCTCCACTAACAAAAATAGGCAACACCAAGTCAGCTACTCCTCAGCATACTTATATCCGTCGCAGCCTTCTAAGGTTTCAGGAGGGACATACAAACGTTATCAAAATTATGGTGAAACGCTCAAAACCTGCAAATAATTTTCAACGTAGTGGTTAATTGAAAAGCTCTGCGGCATACTTCTTGGAACAAGCCAGTTACCTGTTCCCACGCAAAGAGGAGTATAGAGAACCATGGTGGATTTCCAGCTGATGAAGTAAAGGATTATTAAAGGAACGGGATGACCATGGGGATCATCGTTAATTCTCTGAAACAGAATCCGCCCTTTTCACCTGCCAAACACATGCCCACTTCTCCTCTCTGGGGATAATAAAAACTAAACAGCGAACTGACAGTGGGCCTGACCCCCCCCATCCACATCGACCACACACAAAAAAAAAAACCGTACCCTCCAACTACTAATTATAATGCTAACTTGCAAAATTTCCCTGCATTTTAAAACAATGGAAAAATGGTGGTGGGATCATACTTAGAAGAATGGCTTCTTGTCTGTCTCCACTAACAAAAATAGGCAACACCAAGTCAGCTACTCCTCAGCATAGTTATGTCCGTCGCAGCCTTCTTGGCTTTCAGGAGGGACATACAAACGTTACCAAAATTATGGTGAAACGCTGAACACCTGAAAATAATTTTCAACGTACTGGTTAATTTGAAAACTCTCCAGCATAATTCTTGGAACAAGCCAGGTACCTGTGCCCACGCATAGAGGAGTATATAGAAACATGGTGGAATCCCAGCTGATGAAGCAAAGGATTCTTAAAGGAATGAGATGACCATGCGGAGCCTGTTTAATTCTCTGAAACAGAATCCGCCCTTTTCACTTGCCAAACACATGCCCACTACTCTTCTCTGGGGATAATAAAAACAAACCAGCGATCTGACAGAGGGCCTGAACACCCATCCTGACCGAGCCCACATAACAAAAAAGTACCCTCCAGCTACTAATTATAATGCCAATTTGCAAAATTTCCCTGCATTTTTAAACAATGGAGAAATGATGGTGGGATGATACTTAGAAGAATGGCTTCTTGTCTGTCTCCACTGACAAAAATAGGCAACACCAAGTCAGCTACGCCTCAGCATAGTTATGTCCGTAGCAGCCATATTTGGATTCAGTAGGCACATACACACGTTATCACAATTATGGTGAAACGCTGAAAACCTGCAAAGGATTGTCAACATACTGGTTAATTGAAAAGATCTGAGGCACACTTCTTGGAACTAGCCAGTTTCCTGTGCCCACGCGGGGACAAGTATATAGAACCATGGTGGATTCCCAGCTCATGAAGCTAAGCATTGTTAAAGGAACTGGATTACCATGCGGATCCTGTTTAATTCTCTGAAACACATCCGCAGTTTTCACCTGCCATACTAATACCCACTTCTCCTCTCTGGGATAATAAAAACCAACCGGGGAACTGACAGAGGGCCTGACCAACACATCCACACCGACCCCACAGGAAAAAAAAAACAAAAAACACCGTAGCCTTCAGCTACTAATTATAATGCTAACTTGCAAAATTTTCCTGCATTTTTAAACAATGGAAAATGATGGTGAGATGATACTTACAAGAATGGATTCTTGTCAGTATCCACTAACAAAAATAGGCAAAACCAAGTCAGCTACGCCTCAGTATAGTTATGTCCATCGCAGCCTTCTTGGGTTTCAGGAGGCACAAACAAAGGGTCTCACAATTATGGTGAAACGCTGAACACCTGCAAATAATTTTCAACGTAGTGGTTAATTGAAAAGCTCTGCGGCATACTTCTTGGAACAAGCCAGTTACCTGTTCCATCGCAAAGAGGAGTATATAGAACCATGGTGGATTTCCAGCTGATGAAGTAAAGGATTATTAAAGGAAGGGGATGACCATGGGGATCATCGTTAATTCTCTGAAACAGAATCCGCCCTTTTCACCTGCCAAACACATGCCCACTCCTCCTCTCTGGGGATAATAAAAACCAACCAGAGAACTGAGAGAGGGCCTGACCCCTACCATCCACATCGACCACACAAAAAAAAAAAAAACCGTACCCTCCAGCTACTAATTATAATGCTAACTTGCAAAATTTCCCTGCATTTTAAAACAATGGAAAAATGGTGGTGGATGATACTTAGAAGAATGGCTTCTTGTCAGTCTCCACTAACAAAAATAGGCAACACCAAGTCAGCTACTCCTCAGCATGGTTATGTCCCTCGCAGCCTTCTAGGATTTCAGGAGGCACAAACAAAGGTTCTCACAGTTATGGTAAAACGCTGAACACCTGCAAATAATTTTCAACGTACTGGTTAATTGAAAAGCTCTGCGGCATACTTCTTGGAACAAGCCAGTTACCTGTTCCCACGCAAAGAGGAGTATAGAGAACCATGGTGGATTTCCAGCTGATGAAGTAAAGGATTATTAAAGGAACGGGATGACCATGGGGATCATCGTTAATTCTCTGAAACAGAATCCGCCCTTTTCACCTGCCAAACACATGCCCACTTCTCCTCTCTGGGGATAACAAAAACTAATCAGCGAACTGACAGACGGCCTGACACCCCCCCCATCCACATCGACCACACACAAAAAAAAAAACCGTACCCTCCTGCTACTAATTATAATGCTAACTTGCAAAATGTCCCTGCATTTTAAAACAATGGAAAAATGGTGGTGGGATCATACTTAGAAGAATGGCTTCTTGTCTGTCTCCACTAACACAAATAGGCAACACCAAGTCAGCTACTCCTCAGCATAGTTATGTCCGTCGCAGCCTTCTTGGCTTTCAGGAGGGACATACAAACGTTATCAAAATTATGGTGAAACGCTGAAAACCTGCAAATAATTTTCAACGTACACGTTAATTTGAAAACTCTCCAGCATAATTCTTGGAACAAGCCAGGTACCTGTGCCCACGCATAGAAGAGTATATAGAAACATGGTGGAATCCCAGCTGATGAAGCAAAGGATTCTTAAAGGAATGAGATGACCAAGCGGATCCTGTTTAATTCTCTGAAACAGAATCCGCACTTTTCACCTGCCAAACACATGCCCACTGCTCTTCTCTGTGGATAATAAAAACAAACCAGCGATCTGACTGAGGGACTGAACACCCATCCTGACCGACCCCACAAAACAAAAAAGTACCCTCCAGCTACTAATTATAATGCCAATTTGCAAAATTTCACTGCATTTTTAAACAATGGAGAAATGATGGTGGGATGATACTTAGAAGAATGGCTTCTTGTCAGTCTCCACTGACAAAAATAGGCAACACCAAGTCAGCTACGCCTCAGCATACTTATGTCCGTAGCAGCCATATTTGGTTTCAGTAGGCACATACACACGTTATCACAATTATGGTGAAACGCTGAAAACCTGCAAAGGATTGTCAACATACTGGTTCATTGAAAAGCTCTGAGGCACACTTCTTGGAACTAGCCAGTTTCCTGTGCCCACGCATAGACAAGTATATAGAACCATGGTGGATTCCCAGCTCATGAAGCAAAGGATTGTTAAAGAAACGGGATTACCATGCGGATCCTGTTTAATTCTCTGAAACAGATCCGCAGTTTTCACCTGCCATACTAATACCCACTTCACCTCTCTGGGGATAATAAAAACCAACCGGGGAACTGACAGAGGGCCTGACCAACACATCCACACCGAACCCACAGGATAAAAAAAAAAAAAACACCGTAGCCTCCAGCTACTAATTATAATGCTAACTTGCAAAATTTCCCTGCATTTTAAAACAATGGAAAAATGGTGGTGGGATGATACTTAGAAGAATGGCTTCTTGTCAGTCTCCACTAACAAAAATAGACAACACCAAGTCAGCTACTCCTCAGCATAGTTATGTCCGTCGCAGCCTTCTAGGGTTTCAGGAGGCACAAACAAAGGTTCTCACAATTATGGTAAAACGCTGAACACCTGCAACTAATTTTCAACGTAGTGGTTAATTGAAAAGCTCTGCGGCATACTTCTTGGAACAAGGCAGTTACCTGTTCCCACGCAAAGAGGAGTATATAGAACCATGGTGGATTTCCAGCTGATGAAGTAAAGGATTATTAAAGGAACGGGATGACCATGGGGATCATCGTTAATTCTCTGAAACAGAATCCGCCCTTTTCACCTGCCAAACACATGCCCACTTCTCCTCTCTGGGGATAATAAAAACTAACCAGTGAACTGACAGTGGGCCTGACCCCCTCCATCCACATCGACCACACAAAAAAAAAAAACTGTACCCTCCAGCTACTAATTATAATGCTAAGTTGCAAAATTTCCCTGCATTTTAAAACAATGGAAAAATGGTGGTGGGATCATACTTAGAAGAATGGCTTCTTGTCTGTCTCCACTAACAAAAATAGGCAACACCAAGTCAGCTACTCCTCAGCATAGTTATGTCCGTCGCAGCCTTCTTGGCTTTCAGGAGGGACATACAAACGTTATCAAAATTATGGTGAAACGCTGAACACCTGAAAATAATTTTCAACGTACTGGTTAATTTGAAAACTCTCCAGCATAATTCTTGGAACAAGCCAGGTACCTGTGCCCACGCATAGAGGAGTATATAGAAACATGGTGGAATCCCAGCTGATGAAGCAAAGGATTCTTAAAGGAATGAGATGACCATGCGGATCCTGTTTAATTCTCTGAAACAGAATCCGCACTTTTCACCTGCCAAACACATGCCCACTACTCTTCTCTGTGGATAATAAAAACAAACCAGCGATCTGACAGAGGGCCTGAACACCCATCCTGACCGACCCCACAAAACAAAAAAGTACCCTCCAGCTACTAATTATAATGCCAATTTGCAAAATTTCCCTGCATTTTTAAACAATGGAGAAATGATGGTGGGATGATACTTAGAAGAATGGCTTCTTGTCAGTCTCCACTGACAAAAATAGGCAACACCAAGTCAGATACGCCTCAGCATAGTTATGTCCGTAGCAGCCATATTTGGATTCAGTAGGCACATACACACGTTATCACAATTATGGTGAAACGCTGAAAACCTGCAAAGGATTGTCAACATACTGGTTAATTGAAAAGCTCTGAGGCATATTTCTTGGAACTAGCCAGTTTCCTGTGCCCACGCATAGACAAGTATATAGAACCATAGTGGATTCCCAGCTCATGAAGCAAAGCATTGTTAAAGGAACTGGATTACCATGCGGATCCTGTTTAATTCTCTGAAACACATCCGCAGTTTTCACCTGCCATACTAATGCCCACTTCTCCTCTCTGGGGATAATAAAAACCAACCGGGGAACTGACAGAGGGCCTGACCAACACATCCACACCGACCCCACAGGAAAAAAAAAAACAAAAAACACCATAGCCTCCAGCTACTAATTATAATGCTAACTTGCAAAATTTCCCTGCATTTTTAAACAATGGAAAAATGATGGTGAGATGATACGTACAAGAATGGATTCTTGTCAGTATCCACTAACAAAAATAGGCAAAACCAAGTCAGCTACGCCTCAGCATAGTTATGTCCATCGCAGCCTTCTTGGGTTTCAGGACGCACAAACAAAGGTTCTCACAATTATGGTGAAACGCTGAACACCTGCAAATAATTTTCAACGTAGTGGTTAATTGAAAAGCTCTGCGGCATACTTCTTGGAACAAGCCAGTTACCTGTGCCATCGCAAAGAGGAGTATATAGAACCATGGTGGATTTCCAGCTGATGAAGTAAAGGATTATTAAAGGAAGGGGATGACCATGGGGATCATCGTTAATTCTCTGAAACAGAATCCGCCCTTTTCACCTGCCAAACACATGCCCACTTCTCCTCTCTGGGGATAATAAAAACCAACCAGCGAACTGACAGAGGGCCTGACCCCCACCATCCACATCGACCACACAAAAAAAAAAAAACCGTACCCTCCAGCTACTAATTATAATGCTAACTTGCAAAATTTCCCTGCATTTTAAAACAATGGAAAAATGGTGGTGGATCATATTTAGAAGAATGGCTTCTTGTCAGTCTCCACTAACAAAAATAGGCAACAGCAAGTCAGCTACTCCTCAGCATAGTTATGTCCGTCGCAGCCTTCTTGGATTTCAGGAGGGACATACAAACGTTATCAAAATTATGGTGAAACGCTGAAAACCTGCAAATTATTTTCAACGTACTGGTTAATTTGAAAACTCTCCAGCATAATTCTTGGAACAAGCCAGGTACCTGTGCCCACGCATATAGGAGTATATAGAATCATGGTGGAATCCCAGCTCATGAAGCAAAGGATTCTTAAAGGAACGGGATTACCATGCGGATCCTGTTTAATTCTCTGAAACAGATCCGCAGTTTTCCCCGGCCATACTAATACCCACTTCTCTTCTCTGGGGATAATAAAAACCAACCGGGGAACTGACAGAGGGGCTGACCAACACATCCACACCGACCCCACAGGAAAAACAAAAAACAAAAAACACCGTAGCCTCCAGCTACTAATTATAATGCTAACTTGCAAAATTTTCCTGCATTTTTAAACAATGGAAAAATGATGGTGAGATGATACTTAGAAGAATGGCTTCTTGTCAGTCTCCACTAACAAAAATAGGCAACACCAAGTCAGCTACTCCTCAGCATAGTTATGTCCGTCGCAGCCTTCTAGGGTTTCAGGAGGCACAAACAAAGGTTCTCACAATTATGGTGAAACGCTGAACACCTGCAAATAATTTTCAACGTAGTGGTTAATTGAAAAGCTCTGCGGCATACTTCTTGGAACAAGCCAGTTACCTGTTCCCACGCAAAGAGGAGTAAATAGAACCATGGTGCATTTCCACCTGCTGAAGTAAAGGATTATTAAAGGAACGGGATGACCATGGGGATCATCCTTAATTCTCTGAAACAGAATCCGCCCTTTTCACCTGCCAAACACATGCCCACTTCTCCTCTCTGGGGATAATAAAAACTAACCATCGAACTGACAGAGGGCCTGACCGCCCACCATCCACATCGACCACACACACACACAAAAAAAACCGTACCCTTCAGCTACTAATTATAATGCTAACTTGCAAAATTTCCCTGCATTTTAAAACAATGGAAAAATGGTGGTGGGATCATACTTAGAAGAATGGCTTCTTGTCTGTCTCCACTAACAAAAATAGGCAACACCAAGTCAGCTACTCCTCAGCATAGTTATGTCCGTCGCCGCCTTCTTCGGTTCAGGAGGCACAAACACACGTTATCACAATTATGGTGAAACGCTGAACACCTGCAAATAATTTTCAACGTAGTGGTTAATTGAAAAGCTCTGCGGCATACTTCTTGGAACAAGGCAGTTACCTGTTGCCACGCAAAGAGGAGTATATAGAACCATGGTGGAATCCCAGCTGATGAAGCAAAGGATTCTTAAAGGAATGAGATGACCATGGGGATCCTGTTTAATTCTCTGAAACAGAATCCGCACTTTTCACCTGCCAAACACATGCCCACTACTCTTCTCTGGGGATAATAAAAACAAACCAGCTTCTGACAGAGGGCCTGAACACCCATCCTGACCGACCCCACAAAACAAAAAAGTACCCTCCAGCTACTAATTATAATGCCAATTTGCAAAATTTCCCTGCATTTTTAAACAATGGAGAAATCATGGTGGGATGATACTTAGAAGAATGGCTTCTTGTCAGTCTCCACTGACAAAAATAGGCAACACCAAGTCAGCTACGCCTGAGCATAGTTATGTCCGTAGCAGCCATATTTGGTTTCAGTAGGCACATACACACGTTATCACAATTATGGTGAAACGCTGAAAACCTGCAAAGGATTGTCAACATACTGGTTCATTGAAAAGCTCTGAGGCGTACTTCTTGGAACTAGCCAGTTTCCTGTGCCCACGCGTGGACAAGTATATAGAACCATGGTGGATTCCCAGCTCATGAAGCAAAGGATTCTTAAAGGAACGGGATTACCATGCGGATCCTGTTTAATTCTCTGAAACAGATCCGCAGTTTTCACCTGCCATACTAATACCCACTTCTCCTCTCTGGGGATAATGAAAACCAACCGGGGAACTGACAGAGGGCCTGACGAACACATCCACACCGACCCCACAAGAAAAAACAAACAAAAAAAACTACGTAGCCTCCTGCTACTAATTATAATTCTAACTTGCAAAATTTCCCTGCATTTTAAAACAAGGGAAAAATGGTGGTGGGATGATACTTAGAAGAATGGCTTCTTGTCAGTCTCCACTAACAAAAATAGGCAACACCAAGTCAGCTACTCCTCAGCATAGTTATGTCCGTCGCAGCCTTCTAGGGTTTCAGGAGGCACAAACAAAGGTTCTCACAATTATGGTAAAACGCTGAACAACTGCAAACAATTTTCAACGTAGTGGTTAATTGAAAAGCTCTGCGGCATACTTCTTGGAACAAGGCAGTTACCTGTTCCCACGCAAAGAGGAGTATAGAGAACCATGGTGGATTTCCAGCTGATGAAGTAAAGGATTATTAAAGGAACGGGATGACCATGGGGATCATCGTTAATTCTCTGAAACAGAATCCGCCCTTTTCACCTGCCAAACACATGCCCACTTCTCCTCTCTGGGGATAATAAAAACTAACCAGCGAACTGACAGAGGGCCTGACCACCCCATCCACATCGACCACACACACACAAAAAAAAAACCGTACCCTCCAGCTACTAATTATAATGCTAACTTGCAAAATTTCCCTGCATTTTAAAACAATGGAAAAATGGTGGTGGGATGATACTTAGAAGAATGGCTTCTTGTCAGTCTCCACTAACAAAAATAGGCAACACCAAGTCAGCTACTCCTCAGCATAGCTAGGTCCATCGCAGCCTTCTTGGGTTTCAGGAGGCACAAACAAACGTTATCACAATTATGGTGAAACGCTGAACACCTGCAAATAATTTTCAACGTAGTGGTTAATTGAAAAGCTCTGCGGCATACTTCTTGGAACAAGCCAGTTACCTGTTCCCACGCAAAGAGGAGTATATAGAACCATGGTGGATTTCCAGCTGATGAAGTAAAGGATTATTAAAGGAACGGGATGACCATGGGGATCATCGTTAATTCTCTGAAACACAATCCGCCCTTTTCACCTGCCAAACACATGCCCACTTCTCCTCTCTGGGGATAATAAAAACTAACCAGCGAACTGACAGAGGGCCTGACCCCCCCATCCACATCGACCACACAAAAAAAAAAACCGTACCCTCCAGCTACTAATTATAATGCTAACTTGCAAAATTACCCTGCATTTTAAAACAATGGAAAAATGTTGGTGGGATGATACTTAGAAGAATGGCTTCTTGTCAGTCTCCACTAACAAAAATAGGCAACACCAAGTCAGCTACTCCTCAGCATAGTTATGTCCGTCGCAGCCTTCTTGGGTTTCAGGAGGCACAAAAAAAGGTTCTCACAATTATGGTGAAACGCTGAACAACTGCAAATAATTTTCAACGTAGTGGTTAATTGAAAAACTCTGCGGCATACTTCTTGGAACAAGCCAGTTACCTGTTCCCACGCAAAGAGGAGTATAGAGAACCATGGTGGAATTCCAGCTGATGAAGTAAAGGATTATTAAAGGAACGGGATGACCATGGGGATCATCGTTAATTCTCTGAAACAGATTCCGCCCTTTTTACCTGCCAAACACATGCCCACTTCTCCTCTCTGGGGATAATAAAAACTAACCAGCGAACTGACAGAGGGTCTGACCCCCCCCCATCCAGATCGACCACACACAAAAAAAAAACCATACCCTCCAGCTACTAATTATAATGCTAACTTGCAAAATTTCCCTGCATTTTAAAACAATGGAAAAATGGTGGTGGGATGATACTTAGAAGAATGGCTTCTTGTCAGTCTCCACTGACAAAAATAGGCAACACCAAGTCAGCTACGCCTCAGCATAGTTATGTCCGTAGCAGCCATATTTGGTTTCAGTAGACACATACACACGTTATCACATTTATGGTGAAACGCTGAAAACCTGCAAAGGATTTTCAACATACTGTTTTATTGAAAAGCTCTGAAGCATACTTCTTGGAACAAGCCAGTTACCTGTTCCCACGCAAAGAGGAGTATATAGAACCATGGTGGATTCCCAGCTCATGAAGCAAATGATTCATAAAGGAACGGGATTACCATGCGGATCCTGTTTAATTCTCTGAAAGAGATCCGCAGTTTACACCTGCCATACTAATACCCACTTCTCCTCTCTGGGGATAATGAAAACCAACCGGGGAACTGACAGAGGGCCTGACCAACACATCCACACCGACCCCACAGGAAAAAAAAAAAAAATCAACGTAGCCTCCTGCTACTAATTATAATTCTAACTTGCAAAATTTCCCTGCATTTTAAAACAATGGGAAAATGGTGGTGGGACGATACTTAGAAGAATGGCTTCTTGTCAGTCTCCACTAACAAAAATAGGCAACACCAAGTCAGCTACTCCTCAGCATAGTTATGTCCGTCTCAGCCTTCTAGGGTTTCAGGAGGCACAAACAAAGGTTCTCACAATTATGGTAAAACGCTGAACACCTGCAAACAATTTTCAACGTATTGGTTAATTGAAAAGCTCTGCAGCATACTTCTTGGAACAAGGCAGTTACCTGTTCCCACGCAAAGAGGAGTATAGAGAACCATGGTGGATTTCCAGCTGATGAAGTAAAGGATTATTAAAGGAACGGGATGACCATGGGGATCATCGTTAATTCTCTGAAACAGAATCCGCCCTTTTCACCTGCCAAACACATGCCCACTTCTCCTCTCTGGGGATAATAAAAACTAACCAGCGAACTGACAGGGGGCCTGACCCCCCCATCCACATCGACCACACACACAAAAAAAAAAAAACCGTACCCTCCAGCTACTAATTATAATGCTAACTTGCAAAATTTCCCTGCATTTTAAAACAATGGAAAAATGGTGGTGGGATCATACTTAGAAGAATGGCTTCTTGTCTGTCTCCACTAACACAAATAGGCAACACCAAGTCAGCTACTCCTCAGCATAGTTATGTCCGTCGCAGCCTTCTTGGCTTTCAGGAGGGACATACAAACGTTATCAAAATTATGGTGAAACGCTGAAAACCTGCAAATAATTTTCAACGTACACGTTAATTTGAAAACTCTCCAGCATAATTCTTGGAACAAGCCAGGTACCTGTGCCCACGCATAGAAGAGTATATAGAAACATGGTGGAATCCCAGCTGATGAAGCAAAGGATTCTTAAAGGAATGAGATGACCAAGCGGATCCTGTTTAATTCTCTGAAACAGAATCCGCACTTTTCACCTGCCAAACACATGCCCACTGCTCTTCTCTGTGGATAATAAAAACAAACCAGCGATCTGACTGAGGGACTGAACACCCATCCTGACCGACCCCACAAAACAAAAAAGTACCCTCCAGCTACTAATTATAATGCCAATTTGCAAAATTTCACTGCATTTTTAAACAATGGAGAAATGATGGTGGGATGATACTTAGAAGAATGGCTTCTTGTCAGTCTCCACTGACAAAAATAGGCAACACCAAGTCAGCTACGCCTCAGCATACTTATGTCCGTAGCAGCCATATTTGGTTTCAGTAGGCACATACACACGTTATCACAATTATGGTGAAACGCTGAAAACCTGCAAAGGATTGTCAACATACTGGTTCATTGAAAAGCTCTGAGGCACACTTCTTGGAACTAGCCAGTTTCCTGTGCCCACGCATAGACAAGTATATAGAACCATGGTGGATTCCCAGCTCATGAAGCAAAGGATTGTTAAAGAAACGGGATTACCATGCGGATCCTGTTTAATTCTCTGAAACAGATCCGCAGTTTTCACCTGCCATACTAATACCCACTTCACCTCTCTGGGGATAATAAAAACCAACCGGGGAACTGACAGAGGGCCTGACCAACACATCCACACCGAACCCACAGGATAAAAAAAAAAAAAACACCGTAGCCTCCAGCTACTAATTATAATGCTAACTTGCAAAATTTCCCTGCATTTTAAAACAATGGAAAAATGGTGGTGGGATGATACTTAGAAGAATGGCTTCTTGTCAGTCTCCACTAACAAAAATAGACAACACCAAGTCAGCTACTCCTCAGCATAGTTATGTCCGTCGCAGCCTTCTAGGGTTTCAGGAGGCACAAACAAAGGTTCTCACAATTATGGTAAAACGCTGAACACCTGCAACTAATTTTCAACGTAGTGGTTAATTGAAAAGCTCTGCGGCATACTTCTTGGAACAAGGCAGTTACCTGTTCCCACGCAAAGAGGAGTATATAGAACCATGGTGGATTTCCAGCTGATGAAGTAAAGGATTATTAAAGGAACGGGATGACCATGGGGATCATCGTTAATTCTCTGAAACAGAATCCGCCCTTTTCACCTGCCAAACACATGCCCACTTCTCCTCTCTGGGGATAATAAAAACTAACCAGTGAACTGACAGTGGGCCTGACCCCCTCCATCCACATCGACCACACAAAAAAAAAAAACTGTACCCTCCAGCTACTAATTATAATGCTAAGTTGCAAAATTTCCCTGCATTTTAAAACAATGGAAAAATGGTGGTGGGATCATACTTAGAAGAATGGCTTCTTGTCTGTCTCCACTAACAAAAATAGGCAACACCAAGTCAGCTACTCCTCAGCATAGTTATGTCCGTCGCAGCCTTCTTGGCTTTCAGGAGGGACATACAAACGTTATCAAAATTATGGTGAAACGCTGAACACCTGAAAATAATTTTCAACGTACTGGTTAATTTGAAAACTCTCCAGCATAATTCTTGGAACAAGCCAGGTACCTGTGCCCACGCATAGAGGAGTATATAGAAACATGGTGGAATCCCAGCTGATGAAGCAAAGGATTCTTAAAGGAATGAGATGACCATGCGGATCCTGTTTAATTCTCTGAAACAGAATCCGCACTTTTCACCTGCCAAACACATGCCCACTACTCTTCTCTGTGGATAATAAAAACAAACCAGCGATCTGACAGAGGGCCTGAACACCCATCCTGACCGACCCCACAAAACAAAAAAGTACCCTCCAGCTACTAATTATAATGCCAATTTGCAAAATTTCCCTGCATTTTTAAACAATGGAGAAATGATGGTGGGATGATACTTAGAAGAATGGCTTCTTGTCAGTCTCCACTGACAAAAATAGGCAACACCAAGTCAGCTACGCCTCAGCATAGTTATGTCCGTAGCAGCCATATTTGGATTCAGTAGGCACATACACACGTTATCACAATTATGGTGAAACGCTGAAAACCTGCAAAGGATTGTCAACATACTGGTTAATTGAAAAGCTCTGAGGCATACTTCTTGGAACTAGCCAGTTTCCTGTGCCCACGCATAGACAAGTATATAGAACCATAGTGGATTCCCAGCTCATGAAGCAAAGCATTGTTAAAGGAACTGGATTACCATGCGGATCCTGTTTAATTCTCTGAAACACATCCGCAGTTTTCACCTGCCATACTAATGCCCACTTCTCCTCTCTGGGGATAATAAAAACCAACCGGGGAACTGACAGAGGGCCTGACCAACACATCCACACCGACCCCACAGGAAAAAAAAAAACAAAAAACACCATAGCCTCCAGCTACTAATTATAATGCTAACTTGCAAAATTTCCCTGCATTTTTAAACAATGGAAAAATGATGGTGAGATGATACGTACAAGAATGGATTCTTGTCAGTATCCACTAACAAAAATAGGCAAAACCAAGTCAGCTACGCCTCAGCATAGTTATGTCCATCGCAGCCTTCTTGGGTTTCAGGACGCACAAACAAAGGTTCTCACAATTATGGTGAAACGCTGAACACCTGCAAATAATTTTCAACGTAGTGGTTAATTGAAAAGCTCTGCGGCATACTTCTTGGAACAAGCCAGTTACCTGTGCCATCGCAAAGAGGAGTATATAGAACCATGGTGGATTTCCAGCTGATGAAGTAAAGGATTATTAAAGGAAGGGGATGACCATGGGGATCATCGTTAATTCTCTGAAACAGAATCCGCCCTTTTCACCTGCCAAACACATGCCCACTTCTCCTCTCTGGGGATAATAAAAACCAACCAGCGAACTGACAGAGGGCCTGACCCCCACCATCCACATCGACCACACAAAAAAAAAAAAACCGTACCCTCCAGCTACTAATTATAATGCTAACTTGCAAAATTTCCCTGCATTTTAAAACAATGGAAAAATGGTGGTGGATCATATTTAGAAGAATGGCTTCTTGTCAGTCTCCACTAACAAAAATAGGCAACAGCAAGTCAGCTACTCCTCAGCATAGTTATGTCCGTCGCAGCCTTCTTGGATTTCAGGAGGGACATACAAACGTTATCAAAATTATGGTGAAACGCTGAAAACCTGCAAATTATTTTCAACGTACTGGTTAATTTGAAAACTCTCCAGCATAATTCTTGGAACAAGCCAGGTACCTGTGCCCACGCATATAGGAGTATATAGAATCATGGTGGAATCCCAGCTCATGAAGCAAAGGATTCTTAAAGGAACGGGATTACCATGCGGATCCTGTTTAATTCTCTGAAACAGATCCGCAGTTTTCCCCGGCCATACTAATACCCACTTCTCTTCTCTGGGGATAATAAAAACCAACCGGGGAACTGACAGAGGGGCTGACCAACACATCCACACCGACCCCACAGGAAAAACAAAAAACAAAAAACACCGTAGCCTCCAGCTACTAATTATAATGCTAACTTGCAAAATTTTCCTGCATTTTTAAACAATGGAAAAATGATGGTGAGATGATACTTAGAAGAATGGCTTCTTGTCAGTCTCCACTAACAAAAATAGGCAACACCAAGTCAGCTACTCCTCAGCATAGTTATGTCCGTCGCAGCCTTCTAGGGTTTCAGGAGGCACAAACAAAGGTTCTCACAATTATGGTGAAACGCTGAACACCTGCAAATAATTTTCAACGTAGTGGTTAATTGAAAAGCTCTGCGGCATACTTCTTGGAACAAGCCAGTTACCTGTTCCCACGCAAAGAGGAGTAAATAGAACCATGGTGCATTTCCACCTGCTGAAGTAAAGGATTATTAAAGGAACGGGATGACCATGGGGATCATCCTTAATTCTCTGAAACAGAATCCGCCCTTTTCACCTGCCAAACACATGCCCACTTCTCCTCTCTGGGGATAATAAAAACTAACCATCGAACTGACAGAGGGCCTGACCGCCCACCATCCACATCGACCACACACACACACAAAAAAAACCGTACCCTTCAGCTACTAATTATAATGCTAACTTGCAAAATTTCCCTGCATTTTAAAACAATGGAAAAATGGTGGTGGGATCATACTTAGAAGAATGGCTTCTTGTCTGTCTCCACTAACAAAAATAGGCAACACCAAGTCAGCTACTCCTCAGCATAGTTATGTCCGTCGCCGCCTTCTTCGGTTCAGGAGGCACAAACACACGTTATCACAATTATGGTGAAACGCTGAACACCTGCAAATAATTTTCAACGTAGTGGTTAATTGAAAAGCTCTGCGGCATACTTCTTGGAACAAGGCAGTTACCTGTTGCCACGCAAAGAGGAGTATATAGAACCATGGTGGAATCCCAGCTGATGAAGCAAAGGATTCTTAAAGGAATGAGATGACCATGGGGATCCTGTTTAATTCTCTGAAACAGAATCCGCACTTTTCACCTGCCAAACACATGCCCACTACTCTTCTCTGGGGATAATAAAAACAAACCAGCTTCTGACAGAGGGCCTGAACACCCATCCTGACCGACCCCACAAAACAAAAAAGTACCCTCCAGCTACTAATTATAATGCCAATTTGCAAAATTTCCCTGCATTTTTAAACAATGGAGAAATCATGGTGGGATGATACTTAGAAGAATGGCTTCTTGTCAGTCTCCACTGACAAAAATAGGCAACACCAAGTCAGCTACGCCTGAGCATAGTTATGTCCGTAGCAGCCATATTTGGTTTCAGTAGGCACATACACACGTTATCACAATTATGGTGAAACGCTGAAAACCTGCAAAGGATTGTCAACATACTGGTTCATTGAAAAGCTCTGAGGCGTACTTCTTGGAACTAGCCAGTTTCCTGTGCCCACGCGTGGACAAGTATATAGAACCATGGTGGATTCCCAGCTCATGAAGCAAAGGATTCTTAAAGGAACGGGATTACCATGCGGATCCTGTTTAATTCTCTGAAACAGATCCGCAGTTTTCACCTGCCATACTAATACCCACTTCTCCTCTCTGGGGATAATGAAAACCAACCGGGGAACTGACAGAGGGCCTGACGAACACATCCACACCGACCCCACAAGAAAAAACAAACAAAAAAAACTACGTAGCCTCCTGCTACTAATTATAATTCTAACTTGCAAAATTTCCCTGCATTTTAAAACAAGGGAAAAATGGTGGTGGGATGATACTTAGAAGAATGGCTTCTTGTCAGTCTCCACTAACAAAAATAGGCAACACCAAGTCAGCTACTCCTCAGCATAGTTATGTCCGTCGCAGCCTTCTAGGGTTTCAGGAGGCACAAACAAAGGTTCTCACAATTATGGTAAAACGCTGAACAACTGCAAACAATTTTCAACGTAGTGGTTAATTGAAAAGCTCTGCGGCATACTTCTTGGAACAAGGCAGTTACCTGTTCCCACGCAAAGAGGAGTATAGAGAACCATGGTGGATTTCCAGCTGATGAAGTAAAGGATTATTAAAGGAACGGGATGACCATGGGGATCATCGTTAATTCTCTGAAACAGAATCCGCCCTTTTCACCTGCCAAACACATGCCCACTTCTCCTCTCTGGGGATAATAAAAACTAACCAGCGAACTGACAGAGGGCCTGACCACCCCATCCACATCGACCACACACACACAAAAAAAAAACCGTACCCTCCAGCTACTAATTATAATGCTAACTTGCAAAATTTCCCTGCATTTTAAAACAATGGAAAAATGGTGGTGGGATGATACTTAGAAGAATGGCTTCTTGTCAGTCTCCACTAACAAAAATAGGCAACACCAAGTCAGCTACTCCTCAGCATAGCTAGGTCCATCGCAGCCTTCTTGGGTTTCAGGAGGCACAAACAAACGTTATCACAATTATGGTGAAACGCTGAACACCTGCAAATAATTTTCAACGTAGTGGTTAATTGAAAAGCTCTGCGGCATACTTCTTGGAACAAGCCAGTTACCTGTTCCCACGCAAAGAGGAGTATATAGAACCATGGTGGATTTCCAGCTGATGAAGTAAAGGATTATTAAAGGAACGGGATGACCATGGGGATCATCGTTAATTCTCTGAAACACAATCCGCCCTTTTCACCTGCCAAACACATGCCCACTTCTCCTCTCTGGGGATAATAAAAACTAACCAGCGAACTGACAGAGGGCCTGACCCCCCCATCCACATCGACCACACAAAAAAAAAAACCGTACCCTCCAGCTACTAATTATAATGCTAACTTGCAAAATTACCCTGCATTTTAAAACAATGGAAAAATGTTGGTGGGATGATACTTAGAAGAATGGCTTCTTGTCAGTCTCCACTAACAAAAATAGGCAACACCAAGTCAGCTACTCCTCAGCATAGTTATGTCCGTCGCAGCCTTCTTGGGTTTCAGGAGGCACAAAAAAAGGTTCTCACAATTATGGTGAAACGCTGAACAACTGCAAATAATTTTCAACGTAGTGGTTAATTGAAAAACTCTGCGGCATACTTCTTGGAACAAGCCAGTTACCTGTTCCCACGCAAAGAGGAGTATAGAGAACCATGGTGGAATTCCAGCTGATGAAGTAAAGGATTATTAAAGGAACGGGATGACCATGGGGATCATCGTTAATTCTCTGAAACAGATTCCGCCCTTTTTACCTGCCAAACACATGCCCACTTCTCCTCTCTGGGGATAATAAAAACTAACCAGCGAACTGACAGAGGGTCTGACCCCCCCCCATCCAGATCGACCACACACAAAAAAAAAACCATACCCTCCAGCTACTAATTATAATGCTAACTTGCAAAATTTCCCTGCATTTTAAAACAATGGAAAAATGGTGGTGGGATGATACTTAGAAGAATGGCTTCTTGTCAGTCTCCACTGACAAAAATAGGCAACACCAAGTCAGCTACGCCTCAGCATAGTTATGTCCGTAGCAGCCATATTTGGTTTCAGTAGACACATACACACGTTATCACATTTATGGTGAAACGCTGAAAACCTGCAAAGGATTTTCAACATACTGTTTTATTGAAAAGCTCTGAAGCATACTTCTTGGAACAAGCCAGTTACCTGTTCCCACGCAAAGAGGAGTATATAGAACCATGGTGGATTCCCAGCTCATGAAGCAAATGATTCATAAAGGAACGGGATTACCATGCGGATCCTGTTTAATTCTCTGAAAGAGATCCGCAGTTTACACCTGCCATACTAATACCCACTTCTCCTCTCTGGGGATAATGAAAACCAACCGGGGAACTGACAGAGGGCCTGACCAACACATCCACACCGACCCCACAGGAAAAAAAAAAAAAATCAACGTAGCCTCCTGCTACTAATGATAATTCTAACTTGCAAAATTTCCCTGCATTTTAAAACAATGGGAAAATGGTGGTGGGACGATACTTAGAAGAATGGCTTCTTGTCAGTCTCCACTAACAAAAATAGGCAACACCAAGTCAGCTACTCCTCAGCATAGTTATGTCCGTCTCAGCCTTCTAGGGTTTCAGGAGGCACAAACAAAGGTTCTCACAATTATGGTAAAACGCTGAACACCTGCAAACAATTTTCAACGTATTGGTTAATTGAAAAGCTCTGCAGCATACTTCTTGGAACAAGGCAGTTACCTGTTCCCACGCAAAGAGGAGTATAGAGAACCATGGTGGATTTCCAGCTGATGAAGTAAAGGATTATTAAAGGAACGGGATGACCATGGGGATCATCGTTAATTCTCTGAAACAGAATCCGCCCTTTTCACCTGCCAAACACATGCCCACTTCTCCTCTCTGGGGATAATAAAAACTAACCAGCGAACTGACAGGGGGCCTGACCCCCCCATCCACATCGACCACACACACAAAAAAAAAAAAACCGTACCCTCCAGCTACTAATTATAATGCTAACTTGCAAAATTTCCCTGCATTTTAAAACAATGGAAAAATGGTGGTGGGATGATACTTAGAAGAATGGCTTCTTGTCAGTCTCCACTAACAAAAATAGGCAACACCAAGTCAGCTACTCCTCAGCATAGTTATGTCCGTCGCAGCCTTCTTGGGTTTCAGGAGGCACAAACAAAGGTTCTCACAATTATGGTGAAACGCTGAACACCTGCAAATAATTTTCAACGTAGTGGTTAATTGAAAAACTCTGCGGCATACTTCTTGGAACAAGCCACTTACCTGTTCCCACGCAAAGAGGAGTATAGAGAACCATGGTGGATTTCCAGCTGATGAAGTAACGGATTATTAAAGGAACGGGATGACCATGGGGATCATCGTTAATTCTCTGAAACAGAATCCGCCCTTTTTACCTGCCAAACACATGCCCACTTCTCCTCTCTGGGGATAATAAAAACTAACCAGCGAACTGACAGAGGGTCTGACCCCCCCCCCATCCAGATCGACCACACACAAAAAAAAAAACATACCCTCCAGCTACTAATTATAATGCTAACTTGCAAAATTTCCCTGCATTTTAAAACCATGGAAAAATGGTGGTGGGATGATACTTAGAAGAATGGCTTCTTGTCAGTCTCCACTGACAAAAATAGGCAACATCAAGTCAGCTACGCCTCAGCATAGTTATGTCCGTAGCAGCCATATTTGGTTTCAGTAGGCACATACACACGTTATCACAATTATGGTGAAACGCTGAAAACCTGCAAAGGATTTTCAACATACTGGTTAATTGAAAAGCTCTGAAGCATACTTCTTGGAACAAGCCAGTTACCTGTTCCCACGCAAAGAGGAGTATATAGAACCATGGTGGATTCCCAGCTCATGAAGCAAAGGATTCTTAAAGGAACGGGATTACCATGCGGATCCTGTTTAATTCTCTGAAACAGATCCGCAGTTTACACCTGCCATACTAATACCCACTTCTCCTCTCTGGGGATAATAAAAACAAACCAGCAAACTGACAAAGGGACTGACCAACACATCCACACCTTCCCCACAGGAAAAAAAAAAAAAAACACCGTAGCCTCCTGCTAATAATTATAATTCTAACTTGCAAAATTTCCCTGCATTTTAAAACAATGGAAAAATGGTGGTGGGATGATACCTAGAAGAATGGCTTCTTGTCAGTGTCCACTAACAAAAATAGGCAACACCAAGTCAGCTACTCCTCAGCATAGTTATGTCCGTCGCAGCCTTTTAGGGTTTCAGGAGGCACAAACAAAGGTTCTCACAATTATGGTAAAACGCTGAACACCTGCAAATAATTTTCAACGTATTGGTTAATTGAAAAGCTCTGCGGCATACTTCTTGGAACAAGGCATTTACCTGTTCCCAAGCAAAGAGGAGTATAGAGAACCATGGTGGATTTCCAGCTGATGAAGTAAAGGATTATTAAAGGAACGGGATGACCATGGGGATCATCGTTAATTCTCTGAAACAGAATCCGCCCTTTTCACCTGCCAAACACATGCCCACTTCTCCTCTCTGGGGATAATAAAAACTAACCAGCGAACTGACAGAGGGCCTGACCACCCCATCCACATCGACCACACACACAAAAAAAAAAAAACCGTACCCTCCAGCTACTAATTATAATGCTAACTTGCAAAATTTCCCTGCATTTTAAAACAATGGGAAAATGGTGTTGGGATGATACTTAGAAGAATGGCTTCTTGTCAGTCTCCACTAACAAAAATAGGCAACACCAAGTCAGCTATCCTCAGCATAGCTATGTCCATCGCAGCCTTCTTGGGTTTCAGGAGGCACAAACAAACGTTATCAGAATTATGGTGAAACTCTGAACACCTGCAAATAATATTGAACGTACTGGTTAATTGAAAAGCTCTGCGACATACTTGTTGGAACAAGCCAGTTACCTGTTCCCACGCAAAGAGGAGTATATAGAACCATGGTGGATTTCCAGCTGATGAAGTAAAGGATTATTAAAGGAACGGGATGACCATGGGGATCATCGTTAATTCTCTGAAACACAATCCGCCCTTTTACCTGCCAAACACATGCCCACTTCTCCTCTCTGGGGATAATAAAAACTAACCAGCGAACTGACAGAGGGCCTGACCCCCCCATCCACATCGACCACACAAAAAAAAAAAAAACCGTACCCTCCAGCTACTAATTATAATGCTAACTTGCAAAATTTCCCTGCATTTTAAAACAATGGAAAAATGGTGGTGGGATGATACTTAGAAGAATGGCTTCTTGTCAGTCACCATGAACAAAAATAGGCAACACCAAGTCAGCTACTCCTCAGCATAGTTATGTCCGTCGCAGCCTTCTAGGCTTTCAGGAGGCACAAACAAAGGTTCTCACAATTATGGTAAAACGCTGAACACCTGCAAATAATTTTCAACGCAGTGGTTAATTGAAAAGTTCTGCGGCATACTTCTTGGAAAAGGCAGTTACCTGTTCCCACGCAAAGAGGAGTATATAGAACCATGGTGGATTTCCAGCTGATGAAGTAAAGGATTATTAAAGGAACGGGATGACCATGGGGATCATCGTTAATTCTCTGAAACAGAATCCGCCCTTTTCACCTGCCAAACACATGCCCACTTCTCCTCTCTGGGGATAATAAAAACTAACCAGCGAACTGACAGAGGGCCTGACCACCCCATCCACATCGACCACACACACAAAAAAAAAAACCGTACCCTCCAGCTACTAATTATAATGCTAACTTGCAAAATTTCCCTGCATTTTAAAACAATGGAAAAATGGTGGTGGGATGATACTTAGAAGAATGGCTTCTTGTCAGTCTCCACTAACAAAAATAGGCAACACCAAGTCAGCTACTCCTCAGCATAGCTATGTCCATCGCAGCATTCTTGGGTTTCAGGAGGCACAAACAAACGTTATCACAATTAGGGTCAAATGCTGAACACCTGCAAATAATTTTCAACGTAGTGGTTAATTGAAAAGCTCTGCGGCATACTTCTGCGAAAAAGGCAGTTACCTGTTCCCACGCAAAGAGAAGTATAGAGAACCATGGTGGATTTCCAGCTGATGAAGTAAAGGATTATTAAAGGAACGGGATGACCATGGGGATCATCGTTAATTCTCTGAAACACAAGCCGCCCTTTTCACCTGCCAAACACATGCCCACTTCTCCCCTCTGGGGATAATAAAAACTAACCAGCGAACTGACAGAGGGCCTGACCCCCACCATCCACATCGACCACACAAAAAAAAAAACCGTACCCTCCAGCTACTAATTATAATGCTAACTTGCAAAATTTCCCTGCATTTTAAAACAATGGAAAAATGGTGGTGGGATCATACTTAGAAGAGTGGCTTCTTGTCAGTCTCCAGTAACAAAAATAGGCAACACCAAGTCAGCTACTCCTCAGCATAGTTATGTCCGTCGCAGCCTTCTTGGGTTTCAGGAGGGACATACAAACGTTATCAAAATTATGGTGAAACGCTGAAAACCTGCAAATAATTTTCAACGTACTGGTTAATTTGAAAACTCTCCAGCATAATTCTTGGAACAAGCCAGGTACCTGTGCCCACGCATAGAGGAGTATATAGAAACATGGTGGAATCCCAGCTGATGAAGCAAAGGATTCTTAAAGGAATGAGATGACCATGGGGATCCTGTTTAATTCTCTGAAACAGAGTCCGAACTTTTCACCTGCCATACACATGCCCACTACTCTTCTCTGGGGATAATAAAAACAAACCAGCGATCTCACAGAGGGCCTGAACACCCATCCTGACCGACCCCACAAAACAAAAAAGTACCCTCCAGCTACTAATTATAATGCCAATTTGCAAATTTCCCTCCATTTTTAAACAATGGAGAAATGATGGTGGGATGATACTTAGAAGAATGGCTTCTTGTCAGTCTCCACTGACAAAAATAGGCAACACCAAGTCAGCTACGCCTCAGCATAGTTATGTCCGTAGCAGCCATATTTGGTTTCAGTAGGCACATACACACGTTATCACAATTATGGTGAAACGCTGAAAACCTGCAAAGGATTGTCAACATACTGGTTAATTGAAAAGCTCTGAGGCATACTTCTTGGAACTAGCCAGTTTCCTGTGCCCACGCATAGACAAGTATATAGAACCATGGTGGATTCCCAGCTCATGAAGCAAAGGATTGTTAAAGGAACGGGATTACCATGCGGATCCTGTTTAATTCTCTGAAACAGATCCGCAGTTTTGACCTGCCATACTAATACCCACTTCTCCTCTCTGGGGATAATAAAAACCAACCGGGGAACTGACAGAGGGCCTGACCAACACATCCACACCGACCCCACAGAAAAAAAAAAAAAAAAAACACCGTAGCCTCCAGCTACTAATTATAATGCTAACTTGCAAAATTTCCCTGCATTTTAAAACAATGGAAAAATGGTGGTGGGATGATACTTAGAAGAATGGCTTCTTGTCAGTCTCCACTAACAAAAATAGGCAACACCAAGTCAGCTACTCCTCAGCATAGTTATGTCCGTCGCAGCCTTCTTGGGTTTGAGCAGGCACAAACAAAGGTTCTCACAATTATGGTGAAACGCTGAACACCTGCAAATAATTTTCAATGTAGTGGTTAATTGAAAAGCTCTGCGGCATACTTCTTGGAACAAGGCAGTTACCTGATCCCACGCAAAGAGGAGTATATAGAACCATGGTGGATTTCCAGCTGATGAAGTAAAGGATTATTAAAGGAACGGGATGACCCTGGGGATCATCGTTAATTCTCTGAAACAGAATCCGCCCTTTTCACCTGCCAAACACATGCCCACTTCTCCTCTCTGGGGATAATAAAAACTAACCAGCGAACTGACAGAGGGCCTGACCCCCCCATCCACATCGACCACACAAAAAAAAAAAAAACCGTACCCTCCAGCTACTAATTATAATGCTAACTTGCAAAATTTCCCTGCATTTTAAAACAATGGAAAAATGGTGGTGGGATGATACTTAGAAGAATGGCTTCTTGTCAGTGTCCACTAACAAAAATAGGCAACACCAAGTCAGCTACTCCTCAGCATAGCTATGTCCATCGCAGCCATCTTGGGTTTCAGAAGGCACAAACAAACGTTATCACAATTATGGTGAAACGCTGAACACCTGCAAATAATTTTCAACGTAGTGGTTAATTGAAAAGCTGTGCGGCATACTTCTTGGAACAAGGCAGTTACCTGTACCCACGCAAAGAGGAGTATATAGAACCATGGCGGATTTCCAGCTCATGAAGTAAAGGATTATTAAAGGAACGGGATGACCATGGGGATCATCCTTAATTCTCTGAAACAGAATCCGCCCTTTTCACCTGCCAAACACATGCCCACTTCTCCTCTCTGGGGATAATAATAACTAACCAGCGAACTGACAGAGGGCCTGACCCCCCATCCACATCGACCACACACACACACAAAAAAAAACCGTACCCTCCAGCTACTAATTATAATGCTAACTTGCAAAATTTCCTACATTTTAAAACAATGGATAAATGGTGGTGGGATCATACTTAGAAGAATGGCTTCTTGTCTGTCTCCAGTAACAAAAATAAGCAACACCAAGTCAGCTACGCCTCAGCATAGTTATGTCCGTCGCAGCCTTCTTGGGTTTCAGGAGGCACAAACACACGTTATCACAATTATGGTGAAACGCTGAACACCTGCAAATAATGTTCAACGTACTGGTTAATTGAAAAGCTCTGCGGCATACTTCTTGGAACAAGCCAGTTACCTGTTCCAACACAAACAAGAGTATATAGAACCATGGTGGATTTCCAGCTGAAGAAGTAAAGGATTATTAAAGGAACGGGATGACCATGGGGATCATCGTTAATTCTCTGAAACAGAATCCGCCCTTTTCACCTGCCAAACACATGCCCACTTCTCCTCTCTGGGGATAATAAAAACGAACCAGCGAACTGACAGAGGGCCTGACCCCCCCATCCACATCGACCACACACAAAAAAAAAAAAACCGTACCCTCTAGCTACTAATTATAATGCTAACTTGCTAAATTTCCCTGCATTTTAAAACAATGGAAAAATGGTGGTGGGATCATACTTAGAAGAATGGCTTCTTGTCTGTCTCCACTAACAAAAATAGGCAACACCAAGTCAGCTACTCCTCAGCATAGTTATGTCCGTCGCAGCCTTCTTGGGTTTCAGGAGGCACAAACACACGTTATCACAATTATGGTGAAACACTGAACACCTGCAAATAATTTTCAACGTAGTGGTTAATTGAAAAGCTCTGCGGCATACTTCTTGGAACAAGCCAGTTACCTGTTCCGACGCAAAGAGGAGTATATAGAACCATGGTGGATTTCCAGCTGATGAAGTAAAGGATTATTAAAGGAACGGGATGACCATGGGGATCATCGTTAATTCTCTGAAACAGAATCCGCCCTTTTCACCTGCCAAACACATGCCCACTTCTCCTCTCTGGGGATAATAAAAACTAACCAGCGAACTGACAGAGGGCCTGACCCCCCCATCCACATCGACCACACACACACACAAAAAACCGTACCCTCCTGCTACTAATTATAATGCTAACTTGCAAAATTTCCCTGCATTTTAAAACAATGGAAAAATGGTGGTGAGATCATACTTAGAAGAATGGCTTCTTGTCTGTCTCCACTAACAAAAATAGGCAACACCAAGTCAGCTACTCCTCAGCATAGTTATGTCCGTCGCAGCCTTCTTGGGTTTCAGGAGGGACATACAAACGTTATCAAAATTATGGTGAAACGCTGAAAACCTGCAAATAATTTTCAACGTACTGGTTAATTTGAAAACTCTCCAGCATACTTCTTGGAACAAGCCAGGTACCTGTGGCCACGCATAGAGGAGTATATAGAAACATGGTGGAATCCCAGCTGATGAAGCAAAGGATTCTTAAAGGAATCAGATGACCATGCAGATCCTGTTTAATTCTCTCAAACAGAATCCGCACTTTTGACCTGCCAAACACATGCCCACTACTATTCTCTGGAGATAATAAAAACAAACCAGCGATCTCACAGAGGGCCTGAACACCCATCCTGACCGACCCCACAAAACAAAAAAGTACCCTCCAGCTACTAATTATAATGCCAATTTGCAAAATTTCCCTGCATTTTTTAAACAATGGAGAAATGATGGTGGGATGATACTTAGAAGAATGGCTTCTTGTCAGTCTCCACTGACAAAAATAGGCAACACCAAGTCAGCTACGCCTCAGCATAGTTATGTCCGTAGCAGCCATATTTGGTTTCAGTAGGCACATACACACGTTATCACAATTATGGTGAAACGCTGAAAACCTGCAAAGGATTGTCAACATACTGGTTAATTGAAAAGCTCTGAGGCATACTTCTTGGAACTAGCCAGTTTCCTGTGCCCACGCATAGACAAGTATATAGAACCATGGTAGTATCCCAGCTCATGAAGCATAGGATTCTTAAAGGAACGGGATTACCATGCGGATCCTGTTTAATTCTCTGAAACAGATCCGCAGTTTTCACCTGCCATACTAATAACCACTTCTCCTCTCTGGGGATAATAAAAACCAACCGGGGAACTGACAGAGGGCCTGACCAACACATCCACACCGACCCCACAGGAAAAAAAAAAAAAAAAAACACCGTAGCCTCCAGCTACTAATTATAATGCTAACTTGCAAAATTTTCCAGCCTTTTTAAACAATGGAAAAATGATGGTGAGATGATACTTACAAGAATGGATTCTTGTCAGTCTCCACTAACAAAAATAGGCAAACCCAAGTCAGCTACGCCTCAGCATAGTTATGTCCGTCGCAGCCTTCTTGGGTTTCAGGAGGCACAAACAAACGTTATCACAATTATGGTGAAACGCTGAACACCTGCAAATAATTTTCAACGTAGTGGTTAATTGAAAAGCTCTGCGGCATACTTCTTGGAACAAGCCAGTTACCTGTTCCCACGCAAAGAGGAGTATAGAGAACCATGGTGGATTTCCAGCTGATGAAGTAAAGGATTATTAAAGGAACGGGATGACCATGGGGATCATCGTTAATTCTCTGAAACAGAATCCGCCCTTTTCACCTGCCAAACACATGCCCACTTCTCCTCTCTGGGGATAATAAAAATTAACCAGCGAACTGACAGAGGGCCTGACCCCCACCATCCACATCAACCACACAAAAAAAAAAAAACCGTACCCTCCAGCTACTAATTATAATGCTAACTTGCAAAATTTCCCTGCATTTTAAAACAATGGAAAAATGGTGGTGGGATGATATTCAGAAGAATGGCTTCTTGTCAGTCTCCACTAACAAAAATAGGCAACACCAAGTCAGCTACTCCTCAGCATAGTTATGTCCGTCGCAGCCTTCTTGGGTTTCAGGAGGCACAAACACACGTTATCAAAATTATGGTGAAACGCTGAAAACCTGGAAATAGTTTTCAACGTACTGGTTAATTTGAAAACTCTCCAGCATAATTCTTGGAACAAGCCAGGTACCTGTGCCCACGCATAGAGGAGTATATAGAAACATGGTGGAATCCCAGCTGATGAAGCAAAGGATTCTTAAAGGAATCAGATGACCATGCGGATCCTGTTTAATTCTCTCAAACAGAATCCGCACTTTTCACCTGCCAAACACATGCCCACTACTCTTCTCTGGGGATAATAAAAACAAACCAGCGATCTGACAGAGGGCCTGAACACCCATCCTGACCGACCCCACAAAACAAAAAAGTACCCTCCAGCTACTAATTATAATGCCAATTTGCAAAATTTCCCTGCGTTTTTAAACAATGGAGAAATGATGGTGGGATGATACCTAGAAGAATGGCTTCTTGTCAGTCTCCACTGACAAAAATAGGCAACACCAAGTCAGCTACGCCTCAGCATAGTTATGTCCGTAGCAGCCATATTTGGTTTCAGTAGGCACATACACACGTTATCACAATTATGGTGAAACGCTGAAAACCTGCAAAGGATTGTCAACATACTGGTTCATTGAAAAGCTCTGAGGCATACTTCTTGGAACAAGCCAGTTACCTGTTCCCACGCAAAGAGGAGTATATAGAACCATGGTGGATTCCCAGCTCATGAAGCAAAGGATTGTTAAAGGAACGGGATTACCATGCGGATCCTGTTTAATTCTCTGAAACAGATCCACAGTTTTCACCTGCCATACTAATACCCACTTGTCCTCTCCGGGGATAATAAAAACCAACCGGGGAACTGACAGAGGGCCTGACCAACACATCCACACCGACCCCACAGGAAAAAAAAAAAAAAAAAAAAAAACACCTTAGCCTCCAGCTACTAATTATAATGCTAACTTGCAAAATTTCCCTGCATTTTTAAACAATGGAAAAATGATGGTGAGATGATACTTAGAAGAATGGCTTCTTGTCAGTCTCCACTAACAAAAATAGGCAAAACCAAGTCAGCTACGCCTCAGCATAGTTATGTCCGTCGCAGCCTTCTTGGGTTTCATGAGGCACAAACAAAGGTTCTCACAATTATGGTGAAACGCTGAACACCTGCAAATAATTTTCAACGTAGTGGTTAATTGAAAAGCTCTGCGGCATACTTGTTGGAACAAGCCAGTTACCTGTTCCCACGCAAAGAGGAGTATATAGAACCATGGTGGATTTCCAGCTGATGAAGTAAAGGATTATTAAAGGAACGGGATGACCATGGGGATCATCGTTAATTCTCTGAAACAGAATCCGCCCTTTTCACCTGCCAAACACATGCCCACTTCTCCTCTCTGGGGATAATAAAAACTAACCAGCGAAGTGACAGAGGGCCTGATCCCACCCCATCCGCATCGACCACACACACAAAAAAAACCGTACCCTCCAGCTACTAATTATAATGCTAACTTGCAAAATTTCCCTGCATTTTAAAACAATGGAAAAATGGTGGTGGGATGATACTTAGAAGAATGGCTTCTTGTCAGTCTCCACTAACAAAAATAGGCAACACCAAGTCAGCTACTCCTCAGCATAGTTATGTCCGTCGCAGCCTTCTTGGGTTTCAGGAGGCACAAACACACGTTATCACAATTATGGTGAAACGCTGAACACCTGCAAATAATTTTCAACGTAGTGGTTAATTGAAAAACTCTGCGGCATACTTCTTGGAACAAGCCAGTTACCTGTTCCCACGCAAAGAGGAGTATAGAGAACCATGGTGGATTTCCAGCTGATGAAGTAAAGGATTATTAAAGGAACGGGATGACCATGGGGATCATCGTTAATTCTCTGAAACAGAATCCGCCCTTTTCACCTGCCAAACACATGCCGACTTCTCCTCTCTGGGGATAATAAAAACTAACCAGCGAATTGACAGAGGGCCTGACCACCCCCATCCACGTTGACCACACACAAAAAAAAAAACCATACCCTCCAGCTACTAATTATAATGCTAACTTGCAAAATTTCCCTGCATTTTAAAACAATGGAAAAATGGTGGTGGGATGATACTTAGAAGAATGGCTTCTTGTCAGTCTCCACTGACAAAAATAGGCAACACCACGTAAGCTACGCCTCAGCATAGTTATGTCCGTAGCAGCCATATTTGGTTTCAGTAGGCACATACACACGTTATCACAATTATGGTGAAACGCTGAAAACCTGCAAAGGATTGTCAACATACTGGTTAATTGAAAAGCTCTGAGGCATACTTCTTGGAACAAGCCAGTTACCTGTTCCCACGCAAAGAGGAGTATATAGAACCATGGTGGATTCCCAGCTCATGAAGCAAAGGATTGTTAAAGGAACGGGATTACCATGCGGATCCTGTTTAATTCTCTGAAACAGATCCGCAGTTTTCACCTGCCATACTAATACCCACTTCTCCTCTCTGGGGATAATAAAAACAAACCAGCGAACTGACAAAGGGACTGACCAACACATCCACACCGACCACACAGGAAAAAAAAAAAAAAAACACCGTAGCCTCCAGCTACTAATTATAATGCTAACTTGCAAAATATTCCTGCATTTTTAAACAATGGAAAAATGATGGTGAGATGATACTTACAAGAATGGATTCTTGTCAGACTCCACTAACAAAAATAGGCAAAACCAAGTCAGCTACGCCTCCGCATAGTTATGTCCGTCGCAGCCTTCTTGGGTTTCAGGAGGCACAAACAAACGTTATCACAATTATGGTGAAACGCTGATCACCTGCAAATAATTTTCAACGTAATGGTTATTTGAAAAGCTCTGCGGCATACTTCTTGGAACAAGCCAGTTACCTGTTCCCACGCAAAGAAGAGTATATAGACCATGGTGGATTTCCAGCTGATGAAGTAAAGGATTATTAAAGGAACGGGATGACCATGGGGATCATCGTTAATTCTCTGAAACTGAATCCCCCCTTTTCACCTGCTAAACACATGCCCACTACTCCTCTCTGGGGATAATAAAAACTAACCAGCGAACTGACAGAGGGCCTGACCCCCACCATCCACATCGACCACACACACAAAAAAAAACCGTACCCTCCAGCTACTAATTATAATGCTAACTTGCAAAATTTCCCTGCATTTTAAAACAATGGAAAAATGGTGGTGGGATGATACTTAGAAGAATGGCTTCTTGTCAGTCTCCACTAACAAAAATAGGCAACACCAAGTAAGCTACTCCTCAGCATAGTTATGTCCGTAGCAGCCTTCTTGGGTTTCAGGAGGCACAAACAAAGGTTCTCACAATTATGGTGAAACGCTGAACACCTGCAAATAATTTTCAACGAAGTGGTTAATTGAAAAGCTCTGCGGCATACTTCTTGGAACAAGCCAGTTACCTGTTCCCACGCAAAGAGGAGTATATAGAACCATGGTGGATTTCCAGCTGATGAAGCAAAGGATTATTAAAGGAACGGGATGACCATGGGAATCATCGTTAATTCTCTGAAAAAGAATCTGCCCTTTTCACCTGCCAAACACATGCCCACTTCTCCTCTCTCGGGATAATAAAAACTAACCAGCGAACTGACAGAGGGCCTGACCCCCCCATCCACATCGACCACACACACAAAAAAAAAACCGTACCCTCCAGCTACTAATTATAATGCTAACTTGCAAAATTTCCCTGCATATTAAAACAATGGAAAAATGGTGGTGGGATGATACTTAGAAGAATGGCTTCTTGTCAGTCTCCACTAACAAAAATAGGCAACACCAAGTCAGCTACTCCTCAGCATAGTTATGTCTGTCGCAGCCTTCTTGGGTTTCAGGAGGCACAAACAAAGGTTCTCACAATTATGGTGAAACGCTGAACACCTTCAAATAATTTTCAACGTAGTGGTTAATTGAAAAGCTCTGCGGCGTACTTCTTGGAACAAGGCAGTTACCTGTTCCCACGCCAAGAGGAGTATAGAGAACCATGGTGGATTTCCAGCTGATGAAGTAAAGGATTATTAAAGGAAAGGGATGACCATGGGGATCATCGTTAATTCTCTGAAACAGAATCCGCCCTTTTCACCTGCCAAACACATGCCGACTTCTCCTCTCTGGGGATAATAAAAACTAACCAGCGAATTGACAGAGGGCCTGACCCCCCCCATCCACATCGACCACACACACAACAAAAAACCGTACCCTCCAGCTACTAATTATAATGCCAATTTGCAAAATTTCCCTGCATTTGTAAACAATGGAGAAATGATGGTGGGATGATACTTAGAAGAATGGCTTCTTCTCAGTCTCCACTGACAAAAATAGGCAACACCAAGTCAGCTATGCCTCAGCATAGTTATGTCCGTAGCAGCCATATTTGGTTTCAAAAGGCACATACACACGTTATCACAATTATGGTGAAACGCTGAAAACCTGCAAAGGATTGTCAACATACTGGTTAATTGAAAAGCTCTGAGGCATACTTCTTGGAACTAGCCAGTTACCTGTTCCCACGCAAAGAGGAGTATATAGAACCATGGTGGATTCCCAGCTCATGAAGCAAAGGATTCTTAAAGGAACGGGATTACCATGCGGATCCTGTTTAATTCTCTGAAACAGATCCGCAGTTTTCACCTGCCATACTAATACCCACTTCTCCTCTCTGGGGATAATAAAAACAAACCAGCAGAACTGACAGAGGGCCTGACCAACACATCCACACCGACCCCACAGGAAAAAAAAAAAAAAAAACACCGTAGCCTCCAGCTACTAATTATAATGCTAACTTGCAAAATTTTCCTGCATTTTTAAACAATGGAAAAATGATGGTGAGATGATACTTAGAAGAATGGATACTTGTCAGACTCCACTAACAAAAATAGGCAAAACCAAGTCAGCTACTCCTCAGCATAGTTATGTCCGTCGCAGCCTTCTTGGGTTTCAGGAGGCACAAACAAAGGTTCTCACAATTATGGTGAAACGCTGAACATCTGCAAATAATTTTCAACGTAGTGGTTAATTGAAAAGCTCTACGGCATACTTCTTGGAGCAAGGCAGTTACCTGTTCCCACGCAAAGAGGAGTATATAGAACCATGGTGGATTTCCAGCTGATGAAGTAAAGGATTATTAAAGGAACGGGATGACCATGGGGATCATCGTTAATTCTCTGAAACAGAAACCGCCCTTTTCACCTGCCAAACACATGCCCACTTCTCCTCTCTGGGGATAATAAAAACTAACCAGCGAACTGACAGAGGGCCTGACCCCCACCATCCACATCGACCACACACACAAAAAAAACCGTACCCTCCAGCTACTAATTATAATGCTAACTTGCAAAATTTCCCTGCATTTTAAAACAATGGAAAAATGGTGGTGGGATGATACTTAGAAGAATGGCTTCTTGTCAGTCTCCACTAACAAAAATAGGCAACACCAAGTCAGCTACTCCTCAGCATAGCTATGTCCATCGCAGCCTTCTTGGGTTTCAGGAGGCACAAACAAACGTTATCACAATTATGGTGAAACGCTGAACACCTGCAAATAATTTTCAACGTATTGGTTAATTGAAAAGCTCTGCGGCATACTTCTTGGAACAAGGCAGTTACCTGTTCCCACGCAAAGAGGAGTATAGAGAACCATGGTGGATTTCCCGCTGATGAAGTAAAGGATTATTAAAGGAACGGGATGACCATGGGGATCATCGTTAATTCTCTGAAACAGAATCCGCCCTTTTCACCTGCCAAACACATGCCCACTTCTCCTCTCTGGGGATAATAAAAACTAACCAGCGAACTGACAGAGGGCCTGACCCCCCCCATCCACATCGACCACACACACAAAAAAAAACCGTACCCTCCAGCTACTAATTATAATGCTAACTTGCAAAAGTTCCTACATTTTAAAACAATGGAAAAATGGTGGTGGGATCATACTTAGAAGAATGGCTTCTTGTCAGTCTCCACTAACAAAAATAGGCAACACCACGTCAGCTACTCCTCAGCATAGTTATGTCCGTCGCAGCCTTCTTGGGTTTCAGGAGGGACATACAAACGTTATCAAAATTATGGTGAAACGCTGAAAACCTGCAAATAATTTTCAAAGTACTGGTTAATTTGAAAACTCTCCAGCATAATTCTTGGAACAAGCCAGGTACCTGTGCCCACGCATAGAGGAGTATATAGAAACATGGTGGAATCCCAGCTGATGAAGCAAAGGATTCTTAAAGGAATCAGATCACCATGCGGATCCTGTTTAATTCTCTCAAACAGAATCCGCACTTTTTACCTGCCAAACACATGCCCACTACTATTCTCTGGGGATAATAAAAACAAACCAGCGATCTGACAGAGGGCCTGAACACACATCCTGACCGACCCCACAAAACAAAAAAGGACCCTACAGCTACTAATTATAATGCCAATTTGCAAAATTTCCCTGCATTTTTAAACAATGGAGAAATGATGGTGGGATGATACTTAGAAGAATGGCTTCTTGTCAGTCTCCACTGACAAAAATAGGCAACACCAAGTCAGCTACGCCTCAGCATACTTATGTCTGTAGCAGCCATATTTGGTTTCAGTAGGCACATACACACGTTATCACAATTATGGTGAAACGCTGAAAACCTGCAAAGGATTGTCAACATACTGGTTCATTGAAAGCTCTGAGGCATACTTCTTGGAACAAGCCAGTTACCTGTTCCCACGCAAAGAGGAGTATATAGAACCATGGTGGATTCCCACCTCATGAAGCAAAGGATTCTTAAAGGAACGGGATTACCATGCGGATCCTGTTTAATTCTCTGAAACAGATCCGCAGTTTTCACCTGCCATACTAATACCAACTTCTCCTCTCTGGGGATAACAAAAACCAACCGGGGAACTGACAGAGGGCCTGACCAACACATCCACACCGACCCCACAGGAAAAAAAAAAAAAAACACCGTAGCCTCCTGCTAATAATTATAATGCTAACTTGCAAAATTTTCCTGCATTTTTAAACAATGGAAAAATGATGGTTAGATGACACTTACAAGAATGGATTCTTGTCAGTCTCCACTAACAAAAATAGGCAAAACCAAGTCAGGTATGCCTCAGCATAGTTATGTCCGTCGCAGCCTTCTTGGGTTTCAGGAGGCACAAACACACGTTATCACAATTATGGTGAAACGCTGAACACCTGCAAATAATTTTCAACGTACTGGTTAATTGAAAAGCTCTGCGGCATACTTCTTGGAGCAAGCCAGTTACCTGTTCCCAGGTAAACAGGAGTATATAGAACCATGGTGGATTTCCAGCTGATGAAGTAAAGGATTATTAAAGGAACGGGATGACCATGGGGATCATCGTTAATTCTCTGAAACAGAAACCGCCCTTTTCACCTGCCAAACACATGCCCACTTCTCCTCTCTGGGGATAATAAAAACTAACCAGCGAACTTACAGAGGGCCTGACCCCCACCATCCACATCGAGTACACAAAAAAAAAAAACCGTACCCTCCAGCTACTAATTATAATGCTAACTTGCAAAATTTCCCTGCATTTTAAAACAATGGAAAAATGGTTGTGGGATCATACTTAGAAGAATGGCTTCTTGTCTGTCTCCACTAACAAAAATAGGCAACACCAAGTCAGCTACTCCTCAGCATATTTATCTCCGTCGCAACCTTCTTGGGTTTCAGGAGGGACATACAAACGTTATCAAAATTATGGTGAAACGCTGAAGACCTGCAAATAATTTTCAACGTAGTAGTTAATTGAAAAGCTCTGCGATATACTTCTTGGAACAAGCCAGTTACCTGTTCCCACGCAAAGAGGAGTATATAGAACCATGGTGGAATCCCAGCTGATGAAGCAAAGGATTCTTAAAGGAATGAGATGACCATGCGGATCCTGTTTAATTCTCTGAAACAGAATCCGTACTTTTCACCTGCCAAACACATGCCCACTACTCTTCTCTGGGGATAATAAAAACAAACCAGCGATCTGACAGAGGGCCTGAACACCCATCCTGACCGACTCCACAAAACAAAAAAGTACCCTCCAGCTACTAATTATAATGCCAATTTGCAAAATTTCTCTGCATTTTTTAAACAATGGAGAAATGATGGTGGGATGATACTTAGAAGAATGGCTTCTTGCAGTCTCCACTGACAAAAATAGGCAACACCAAGTCAGCTACGCCTCAGCATAGTTATGTCCGTAGCAGCCATATTTGGTTTCAGTAGGCACATACACACGTTATCACAATTATGGTGAAACGCTGAAAACCTGCAAAGGATTGTCAACATACTGGTTCATTGAAAAGCTCTGAGGCATACTTCTTGGAACAAGCCAGTTACCTGTTCCCACGCAAAGAGGAGTATATAGAACCATGGTGGATTCCCAGCTCATGAAGCATAGGATTCTTAAAGGAACGGGATTACCATGCGGATCCTGTTTAATTCTCTGAAACAGATCCGCAGTTTTCACCTGCCATACTAATACCCACTTGTCCTCTCTGGGGATAATAAAAACAAACCAGCGAATGGACAGAGGGCCTGACCAACACATCCACACCGACACCACAGGAAAAAAAAAAAAAGAAACACCGTAGTCTCCAGCTACTAATTATAATGCTAACTTGCAAAATTTTCCTGCATTTTTAAACAATGGAAAAATGATGGTGAGATGATACTTACAAGAATGGATTCTTGTCAGACTCCACTAACAAAAATAGGCAAAACCAAGTCAGCTACGCCTCCGCATAATTATGTCCGTCGCAGCCTTCTTGGGTTTCAGGAGGCACAAACAAACGTTATCACAATTATGGTGAAACGCTGATCACCTGCAAATAATTTTCAACGTAATGGTTATTTGAAAAGCTCTGCGGCATACTTCTTGGAACAAGCCAGTTACCTGTTCCCACGCAAAGAATAGTATATAGAACCATGGTGGATTTCCAGCTGATGAAGTAAAGGATTATTAAAGGAACGGGATGACCATGGGGATCATCGTTAATTCTCTGAAACTGAATCCCCCCTTTTCACCTGCTAAACACATGCCCACTACTCCTCTCTGGGGATAATAAAAACTAACCAGCGAACTGACAGAGGGCCTGACCCCCACCATCCACATCGACCACACACACAAAAAAAAACCGTACCCTCCAGCTACTAATTATAATGCTAACTTGCAAAATTTCCCTGCATTTTAAAACAATGGAAAAATGGTGGTGGGATGATACTTAGAAGAATGGCTTCTTGTCAGTCTCCACTAACAAAAATAGGCAACACCAAGTCAGCTACTCCTCAGCATAGTTATGTCCGTAGCAGCCTTCTTGGGTTTCAGGAGACACAAACAAAGGTTCTCACAATTATGGTGAAACGCTGAACACCTGCAAATAATTTTCAACGAAGTGGTTATTTGAAAAGCTCTGCGGCATACTTCTTGGAACAAGCCAGTTACCTGTTCCCACGCAAAGAGGAGTATATAGAACCATGGTGGATTTCCAGCTGATGAAGCAAAGGATTATTAAAGGAACGGGATGACCATGGGAATCATCGTTAATTCTCTGAAAAAGAATCTGCCCTTTTCACCTGACAAACACATGCCCACTTCTCCTCTCTGGGGATAATAAAAACTAACCAGCGAACTGACAGAGGGCCTGACCCCCCCATCCACATCGACCACACACACAAAAAAAAAACCGTACCCTCCAGCTACTAATTATAATGCTAACTTGCAAAATTTCCCTGCATATTAAAACAATGGAAAAATGATGGTGGGATGATACTTAGAAAAATGGCTTCTTGTCAGTCTCCACTAACAAAAATAGGCAACACCAAGTCAGCTACTCCTCAGCATAGTTATGTCCGTCGCAGCCTTCTTGGGTTTCAGGAGGCACAAACAAAGGTTCTCACAATTATGGTGAAACGCTGAACACCTTCAAATAATTTTCAACGTAGTGGTTAATTGAAAAGCTCTGCGGCGTACTTCTTGGAACAAGGCAGTTACCTGTTCCCACGCCAAGAGGAGTATAGAGAACCATGGTGGATTTCCAGCTGATGAAGTAAAGGATTATTAAAGGAAAGGGATGACCATGGGGATCATCGTTAATTCTCTGAAACAGAATCCGCCCTTTTCACCTGCCAAACACATGCCGACTTCTCCTCTCTGGGGATAATAAAAACTAACCAGCGAATTGACAGAGGGCCTGACCCCCCCCATCCACATCGACCAAACACACAACAAAAAACCGTACCCTCCAGCTACTAATTATAATGCCAATTTGCAAAATTTCCCTGCATTTGTAAACAATGGAGAAATGATGGTGGGATGATACTTAGAAGAATGGCTTCTTCTCAGTCTCCACTGACAAAAATAGGCAACACCAAGTCAGCTATGCCTCAGCATAGTTATGTCCGTAGCAGCCATATTTGGTTTCAAAAGGCACATACACACGTTATCACAATTATGGTGAAACGCTGAAAACCTGCAAAGGATTGTCAACATACTGGTTAATTGAAAAGCTCTGAGGCATACTTCTTGGAACTAGCCAGTTACCTGTTCCCACGCAAAGAGGAGTATATAGAACCATGGTGGATTCCCAGCTCATGAAGCAAAGGATTCTTAAAGGAACGGGATTACCATGCGGATCCTGTTTAATTCTCTGAAACAGATCCGCAGTTTTCACCTGCCATACTAATACCCACTTCTCCTCTCTGGGGATAATAAAAACAAACCAGCAGAACTGACAGAGGGCCTGACCAACACATCCACACCGACCCCACAGGAAAAAAAAAAAAAAAAACACCGTAGCCTCCAGCTACTAATTATAATGCTAACTTGCAAAATTTTCCTGCATTTTTAAACAATGGAAAAATGATGGTGAGATGATACTTAGAAGAATGGATACTTGTCAGACTCCACTAACAAAAATAGGCAAAACCAAGTCAGCTACTCCTCAGCATAGTTATGTCCGTCGCAGCCTTCTTGGGTTTCAGGAGGCACAAACAAAGGTTCTCACAATTATGGTGAAACGCTGAACATCTGCAAATAATTTTCAACGTAGTGGTTAATTGAAAAGCTCTACGGCATACTTCTTGGAACAAGGCAGTTACCTGTTCCCACGCAAAGAGGAGTATAGAGAACCATGGTGGATTTCCAGCTGATGAAGTAAAGGATTATTAAAGGAACGGGATGACCATGGGGATCATCGTTAATTCTCTGAAACAGAATCCGCCCTTTTCACCTGCCAAACACATGCCCACTTCTCCTCTCTGGGGATAATAAAAACTAACCAGCGAACTGACAGAGGGCCTGACCCCCCCCATCCACATCGACCACACACACAAAAAAAAACCGTACCCTCCAGCTACTAATTATAATGCTAACTTGCAAAAGTTCCTACATTTTAAAACAATGGAAAAATGGTGGTGGGATCATACTTAGAAGAATGGCTTCTTGTCAGTCTCCACTAACAAAAATAGGCAACACCACGTCAGCTACTCCTCAGCATAGTTATGTCCGTCGCAGCCTTCTTGGGTTTCAGGAGGGACATACAAACCTTATCAAAATTATGGTGAAACGCTGAAAACCTGCAAATAATTTTCAAAGTACTGGTTAATTTGAAAACTCTCCAGCATAATTCTTGGAACAAGCCAGGTACCTGTGCCCACGCATAGAGGAGTATATAGAAACATGGTGGAATCCCAGCTGATGAAGCAAAGGATTCTTAAAGGAATCAGATCACCATGCGGATCCTGTTTAATTCTCTCAAACAGAATCCGCACTTTTTACCTGCCAAACACATGCCCACTACTATTCTCTGGGGATAATAAAAACAAACCAGCGATCTGACAGAGGGCCTGAACACACATCCTGACCGACCCCACAAAACAAAAAAGGACCCTACAGCTACTAATTATAATGCCAATTTGCAAAATTTCCCTGCATTTTTAAACAATGGAGAAATGATGGTGGGATGATACTTAGAAGAATGGCTTCTTGTCAGTCTCCACTGACAAAAATAGGCAACACCAAGTCAGCTACGCCTCAGCATACTTATGTCTGTAGCAGCCATATTTGGTTTCAGTAGGCACATACACACGTTATCACAATTATGGTGAAACGCTGAAAACCTGCAAAGGATTGTCAACATACTGGTTCATTGAAAAGCTCTGAGGCATACTTCTTGGAACAAGCCAGTTACCTGTTCCCACGCAAAGAGGAGTATATAGAACCATGGTGGATTCCCACCTCATGAAGCAAAGGATTCTTAAAGGAACGGGATTACCATGCGGATCCTGTTTAATTCTCTGAAACAGATCCGCAGTTTTCACCTGCCATACTAATACCAACTTCTCCTCTCTGGGGATAACAAAAACCAACCGGGGAACTGACAGAGGGCCTGACCAACACATCCACACCGACCCCACAGGAAAAAAAAAAAAAAACACCGTAGCCTCCTGCTAATAATTATAATGCTAACTTGCAAAATTTTCCTGCATTTTTAAACAATGGAAAAATGATGGTTAGATGACACTTACAAGAATGGATTCTTGTCAGTCTCCACTAACAAAAATAGGCAAAACCAAGTCAGGTATGCCTCAGCATAGTTATGTCCGTCGCAGCCTTCTTGGGTTTCAGGAGGCACAAACACACGTTATCACAAATATGGTGAAACGCTGAACACCTGCAAATAATTTTCAACGTACTGGTTAATTGAAAAGCTCTGCGGCATACTTCTTGGAGCAAGCCAGTTACCTGTTCCCAGGTAAACAGGAGTATATAGAACCATGGTGGATTTCCAGCTGATGAAGTAAAGGATTATTAAAGGAACGGGATGACCATGGGGATCATCGTTAATTCTCTGAAACAGAAACCGCCCTTTTCACCTGCCAAACACATGCCCACTTCTCCTCTCTGGGGATAATAAAAACTAACCAGCGAACTGACAGAGGGCCTGACTCCCACCATCCACATCGAGTACACAAAAAAAAAAAACCGTATCCTCCAGCTACTAATTATAATGCTAACTTGCAAAATTTCCCTGCATTTTAAAACAATGGAAAAATGGTTGTGGGATCATACTTAGAAGAATGGCTTCTTGTCTGTCTCCACTAACAAAAATAGGCAACACCAAGTCAGCTACTCCTCAGCATATTTATCTCCGTCGCAACCTTCTTGGGTTTCAGGAGGGACATACAAACGTTATCAAAATTATGGTGAAACGCTGAAGACCTGCAAATAATTTTCAACGTAGTAGTTAATTGAAAAGCTCTGCGATATACTTCTTGGAACAAGCCAGTTACCTGTTCCCACGCAAAGAGGAGTATATAGAACCATGGTGGAATCCCAGCTGATGAAGCAAAGGATTCTTAAAGGAATGAGATGACCATGCGGATCCTGTTTAATTCTCTGAAACAGAATCCGTACTTTTCACCTGCCAAACACATGCCCACTACTCTTCTCTGGGGATAATAAAAACAAACCAGCGATCTGACAGAGGGCCTGAACACCCATCCTGACCGACCCCACAAAACAAAAAAGTACCCTCCAGCTACTAAATATAATGCCAATTTGCAAAATTTCTCTGCATTTTTTAAACAATGGAGAAATGATGGTGGGATGATACTTAGAAGAATGGCTTCTTGCAGTCTCCACTGACAAAAATAGGCAACACCAAGTCAGCTACGCCTCAGCATAGTTATGTCCGTAGCAGCCATATTTGGTTTCAGTAGGCACATACACACGTTATCACAATTATGGTGAAACGCTGAAAACCTGCAAAGGATTTTCAACATACTGGTTCATTGAAAAGCTCTGAGGCATACTTCTTGGAACAAGCCAGTTACCTGTTCCCACGCAAAGAGGAGTATATAGAACCATGGTGGATTCCCAGCTCATGAAGCATAGGATTCTTAAAGGAACGGGATTACCATGCGGATCCTGTTTAATTCTCTGAAACAGATCCGCAGTTTTCACCTGCCATACTAATACCCACTTGTCCTCTCTGGGGATAATAAAAACAAACCAGCGAATGGACAGAGGGCCTGACCAACACATCCACACCGACACCACAGGAAAAAAAAAAAAAGAAACACCGTAGCCTCCAGCTACTAATTATAATGCTAACTTGCAAAATTTTCCTGCTTTTTTAAACAATGGAAAAATGATGGTGAGATGATAATTACAAGAATGGATTCTTGTCAGACTCCACTAACAAAAATAGGCAAAACCAAGTCAGCTACGCCTCAGCATAGTTATGTCCGTCGCAGCCTTCTTGGGTTTCAGGAGGCACAAACACACGTTATCACAATTATGGTGAAACGCTGAACACCTGCAAATAATTTTCAACGTACTGGTTAATTGAAAAGCTCTGAGGCATACTTCTTGGAACTAGCCAGTTTCCTGTGCCCACGCATAGACAAATATATAGAACCATGGTGGATTTCCAGCTGATGAAGTAAAGGATTATTAAAGGAACGGGATGACCATGGGGATCATCGTTAATTCTGTGAAACAGAATCCCCCTTTTCACCTGCCAAACACATGCCCACTTCTCCTCTCTGGGGATAATAAAAACTAACCAGCGAACTGACAGAGGGCCTGACCCCCACATCCACATCGACCACACACACAAAAAAAAAAAAACGTACCCTCCAGCTACTAATTATAATGCTAACTTGCAAAATTTCACTGCATTTTAAAACAATGGAAAAATGGTGGTGGGATGATACTTAGAAGAATGGCTTCTTGTCAGTCTCCACTAACAAAAATAGGCAACACCAAGTCAGCTACTCCTCAGCATAGTTATGTCCGTAGCAGCCTTCTTGGGTTTCAGGAGGCACAAACAAAGGTACTCACAATTATGGTGAAACGCGAACCCCTGCAAATAATTTTCAACGTAGTGGTTAATTGAAAAGCTCTGCGGCATACTTCTTGGAACAAGCCAGTTACCTGTTCCCACGCAAAGAGGAGTATATAGAACCATGGTGGATTTCCAGCTGATGAAGTAAAGGATTATTAAAGGAACGGGATGACCATGGGGATCATCGTTAATTCTCTGAAACAGAATCCGCCCTTTTCACCTGCCAAACACATGCCCACTTCTCCTCTCTGGGGATAATAAAAACTAACCAGCGAACTGTCAGAGGGCCTGACCCCCACCATCGACATCGACCACACACACAAAAAAAAACCGTACCCTCCAGCTACTAATTATAATGCTAACTTGCAAAATTTCCCTGCATTTTAAAACAATGGAAAAATGGTGGTGGGATGATACTTAGAAGAATGGCTTCTTGTCAGTCTCCACTAAGAAAAATAGGCAACACCAAGTCAGCTACTCCTCAGCATAGTTATGTCCGTCGCAGCCTTCTAGGGTTTCAGGAGGCACAAACAAAGGTTCTCAAAATTATGGTAAAACGCTGAACACCTTCAAATAATTTTCAACGTAGTGGTTAATTGAAAAGCTCTGCGGCATACTTCTTGGAACAAGCCAGTTACCTGTTGCACGCAAAGAGGAGTATAGAGAACCGTGGTGGATTTCCAGCTGATGAAGTAAAGGTTATTAAAGGAACGGGATGACCATGGGGATCATCGTTAATTCTCTGAAACAGAATCCGCCCTTTTCACCTGCCAAACACATGCCCACTTCTCCTCTCTGGGGATAATAAAAACTAACCAGTGAACTGACAGAGGGCCTGACCCCCCAATCCACATCGACAACACACACACACAAAAAAAAACCGTACCCTCCAGCTACTAATTATAATGCTAACATGCAAAATTTCCCTGCATTTTAAAACAATGGAAAAATGGTGGTGGGATGATACTTAGAAGAATGGCTTCTTGTCAGTCTGCACTAACAAAAATAGGCAACACCAAGTCAGCTACTCCTCAGCATAGCTATGTCCATCGCAGCCTTCTTGGGTTTCAGGAGGCATAAAACAAACGTTATCACAATTATGGTGAAACGCTGAACACCTGCAAATAATTTTCAACGTACTGGTTAATTTAAAAGCTCTGCGGCATACTTCTTGGAACAAGCCAGTTACCTGTTACCACGCAGACAGGAGTATATAGAACCATGGTGGATTTCCAGCTGATGAAGTAAAGGATTATTAAAGGAACGGGATGACCATGGGTTCATCGTTAATTCTCTGAAACAGAATCCGCCCTTTTAACCTGCCAAACACATGCCCACTTCTCCTCTCTGGGGATAATAAAAACTAACCAGCGAACTGACAGAGGGCCTGACCCCCCCATCCACATCGACCACACACAAAAAAAAAACCGTACCCTCCAGCTACTAATTATAATGCTAACTTGCAAAATTTCCCTGCATTTTAAAACAATGGAAAAATGGTGGTGGGATGATACTTAGAAGAATGGCTTCTTGTCAGTCTACACTAACAAAAATAGGCAACACCAAGTCAGCTACTCCTCAGCATAGTTATGTCCGTCGCAGCCTTCTTGGGTTTCAGGAGGCACAAACAAAGGTTCTCACAATTATGGTGAAACGCTGAACACCTGCAAATACTTTTCAACGTAGTGGTTAATTGAAAAGCTCTGCGGCATACTTCTTGGAACAAGCCAGTTACCTGTTCCCACGCAAAGAGGAGTATAGAGAACCATGGTGGATTTCCAGCTGATGAAGTAAAGGATTATTAAAGGAACGGGATGACCATGGGGATCATCGTTAATTCTCTGAAACAGAATCCGCCCTTTTCACCTGCCAAACACATGCCCACTTCTCCTCTCTGGGGTTAATAAAAACTAACCAGCGAACTGACAGAGGGCCTGAACCCCACCATCCACATCGACCACACACAAAAAAAAAAAACGTACCCTCCAGCTACTAATTATAATGCTAACTTGCAAAATTTCCCTGCATTTTAAAACAATGGAAAAATGGTGGTGGGATGATACTCAGAAGAATGGCTTCTTGTCAGTCTCCACTAACAAAAATAGGCAACACCAAGTCAGCTACTCCTCAGCATAGTTATGTCCGTCGCAGCCTTCTTGGGTTTCAGGAGGCAAAAACACACGTTATCAAAATTATGGTGAAACGATGAAAACCTGCAAATAGTTTTCAACGTACTGGTTAATTTGAAAACTCTCCAGCATAATTCTTGGAACAAGCCAGGTACCTGTGCCCAGGCATAGAGGAGTATATAGAGACATGGTGGAATCCCAGCTGATGAAGCAAAGGATTCTTAAAGGAATCAGATGACCATGCGGATCCTGTTTAATTCTCTCAAACAGAATCCGCACTTTTCACCTGCCAAACACATGCGCACTACTCTTCTCTGGGGATAATAAAAACAAACCAGCAATCTGACAGAGGGCCTGAACACCCATCCTGACCGACCCCACAAAAAAAAAAGTACCCTCCAGCTACTAATTATAATGCAAATTTGCAAAATTTCCCTGCGTTTTTAAACAATGGAGAAATGATGGTGGGATGATACTTAGAAGAATGGCTTCTTGTCAGTCTCCACTGACAAAAATAGGCAACACCAAGTCAGCTACGCCTCAGCATAGTTATGTCCGTAGCAGCCATATTTGGTTTCAGTAGGCACATACACACGTTATCACAATTATGGTGAAACGCTGAAAACCTGCAAAGGATTGTCAACATACTGGTTCATTGAAAAGCTCTGAGGCATACTTCTTGGAACAAGCCAGTTACCTGTTCCCACGCAAAGAGGAGTATATAGAACCATGGTGGATTCCCAGCTCATGAAGCAAAGGATTCTTAAAGGAACGGGATTACCATGCGGATCCTGTTTAATTCTCTGAAACAGATCCGCAGTTTTCACCTGCCATACTAATACCCAATTCTCCTCTCTGGGGATAATAAACACCAACCGGGGAACTGACAGAGGGCCTGACCAACACATCCACACTGACCCAACAGGAAAAAAAAAAAAAAAAAAAACACCGTAGCCTCCAGCTACTAATTATAATGCTAACTTGCAAAATTTTCCTGCATTTTTAAACAATGGAAAAATTATGGTGAGATGATACTTAGAAGAATGGATTCTTGTCAGTCCCCACTAACAAAAATAGGCAACACAAAGTCAGGCTACTCCTCAGCATATTTATGTCCGTCGCAGCCTTCTAGGGTTTCAGGAGGCACAAACAAAGGTTCCCACAATTATGGTGAAACGCTGAACACCTGCAAATAATTTTCAACGTACTGGTTAATTGAAAAGCTCTGCGGCATACTTCTTGGAACAAGCCAGTTACCTGTTCCCACGCAAAGAGGAGTATATAGAACCATGGTGGATTTCCAGCTGATGAAGTAAAGGATTATTAAAGGAACGGGATGACCATGGGGATCATCGTTAATTCTCTGAAACAGAATCCGCCCTTTTCACCTGCCAAACACATGCCCACTTCTCCTCTCTGGGGATTATACAAACCAACCGGGGAACTGACAGAGGGCCTGACCCACACCCCATCGACATCGACGACACAAAAAAAAAACCGTACCCTCCAGCTACTAATTATAATGCTACCTTGCAAAATTTCCCTGCATTTTAAAACAATGGAAAAATGGTGGTGGAATCATACTTAGAAGAATGGCTTCTTGTCTGTCTCCACTAACAAAAATAGGCAACACCAAGTCAGCTACTCCTCAGCATAGTTATGTCCGTCGCAGCCTTCTTGGGTTTCAGGAGGGACATACAAACGTTATCAAAATTATGGTGAAACGCTAAACACCTGCAAATAATTTTCAACGTACTGGTTAATTTGAAAACTCTCCAGCATAATTCTTGGTACAAGCCAGGTACCTGTGCCCACGCATAGAGGAGTATATAGAAACATGGTGGAATCCCAGCTGATGAAGCAAAGGATTCTTAAAGGAATGAGATGACCATGCGCATCCTGTTTAATTCTCTGAAACAGAATCCGCACTTTTCACCTGCCAAACACATGCCCACTACTCTTCTCTGGGGATAATAAAAACAAACCAGCGATCTGACAGAGGGCCTGAACACCCATCCTGACCGACCCCACAAAACAAAAAAGTGCCCTCCAGCTACTAATTATAATGCCAATTTGCAAAATTTCCCTGCATTTTTAAACAATGGAGAAATGATGGTGGGATGATACTTAGAAGAATGGCTTCTTGTCAGTCTCCACTGACAAAAATAGGCAACACCAAGTCAGCTACGCCTCAGCATAGTTATGTCCGTAGCAGCCATATTTGGTTTCAGTAGGCACATACACACGTTATCACAATTATGGTGAAACGCTGAAAACCTGCAAAGGATTGTCAACATACTGGTTAATTGAAAAGCTCTGAGGCATACTTCTTGGAACTAGCCAGTTTCCTGTGCCCACGCATAGACAAGTATATAGAACCATGGTGGATTCCCAGCTCATAAAGCAAAGGATTCTTAAAGGAACGGGATTACCATACGGATCCTGTTTAATTCTCTGAAACAGATCCGCAGTTTTCACCTGCCATACTAATACCCACTTCTCCTCTCTGGGGATAATAAAAACCAACCGGGGAACTGACAGAGGGCCTGACCAACACATCCACACCGACCCCACAGGAAAAAAAAAAAAAAAAAACACCGTAGCCTCCAGCTACTAATTATAAGCTAACTTGCAAAATTTCCCTGCATTTTAAAACAATGGAAAAATGGTGGTGGGATGATACTTAGAAGAATGGCTTCTTGTCAGTCTCCACTAACAAAAATAGGCAACAGCAAGTCAGCTACTCCTCAGCATAGTTATGTCCGTCGCAGCCTTCTTGGGTTTCAGGAGGCACAAACACACGTTATCACAATTATGGTGAAACGCTGAACACCTGCAAATAATTTTCAACGTAGTGGTTAATTGAAAAGCTCTGCGGCATACTTCTTGGAACAAGCCAGTTACCTGTTCCGACGCAAACACCAGTATATAGAACCATGGTGGATTTCCAGCTGATGAAGTAAAGGATTATTAAAGGAAAGGGATGACCATGGGGATCATCGTTACTTCTCTGAAACAGAATCTGCCCTTTTCACCTGCCGAACACATGCCCACTTCTCCTCTCTGGGGACAATAAAAACTAACCAGCGAACTGACAGAGGGCCTGACCCCCACCATCCACATCGACCACACACAAAAAAAAAACCGTACCCTCCAGCTACTAATTATAATGCTAACTTGCAAAATTTCCCTGCATTTTAAAACAATGGAAAAATGGTGGTGAGGTCATACTTAGAAGAATGGCTTCTTGTCTGTCTCCACTAACAAAAATAGGCAACACCAAGTCAGCTACTCCTCAGTATAGTTATGTCCGTCGCAGCCTTCTTGGGTTTCAGGAGGGACATACAAACTTTATGAAAATTATGGAACAACCCAGTTACCTGTTCCCACGCAAAGAGGGGTATATAGAACCATGGTGGAATCCCAGCTGATGAAGCAAAGGATTCTTAAAGGAATGAGATGACCATGCGAATCCTGTTTAATTCTCTGAAACAGAATCCGCACTTTTCACCTGCCAAACACATGCCCACTACTCTTCTCTGGGGATAATAAACACAAACCAGCGATCTGACAAAGGGCCTGAACACCCATCCTGACCGACCCCACAAAACAAAAAAGGACACTCCAGCTACTAATTATAATGCCAATTTGCAAAATTACCCTTCATTTTTAAACAATGGAGAAATGATGGTGGGATGATACTTAGAAGAATGGCTTCTTGTCAGTCTCCACTGACAAAAATAGGCAACACCAAGTCAGCTACGCCTCAGCATAGTTATGTCCGTAGCAGCCATATTTGGTTTCAGTAGGCACATACACACGTTATCACAATTATGGTGAAACGCTGAAAACCTGCAAAGGATTGTCAACATACTGGTTAATTGAAAAGCTCTGAGGCATACTTCTTGGAACTAGCCAGTTTCCTGTGCCCACTCATAGACAAGTATATAGAACCATGGTGGATTCCCAGCTCATGAAGCAAAGGATTCTTAAAGGAACGGGATTACCATGCGGATCCTGTTTAATTCTCTGAAACAGATCCGCAGTTTTCACCTGCCATACTAATACCCACTTCTCCTCTCTGGGGATAATAAAAACCAACCGGGGAACTTACAGAGGGCCTGACCAACACATCCACACCGACCCCACAGGAAAAAAAAAAAAAAAAACACCGTAGCCTCCAGCTACTAATTATAATGCTAACTTGCAAAATTTCCCTGCATTTTAAAACAATGGAAAAATGGTGGTGGGATGATACTTAGAAGAATGGCTTCTTGTCAGTCTCCACTAACAAAAATAGGCAACAGCAAGTCAGCTACTCCTCAGCATAGTTATGTCCGTCGCAGCCTTCTTGGGTTTCAGGAGGCACAAACACACGTTATCACAATTATGGTGAAACGCTGAACACCTGCAAATACTTTTCAACGTAGTGGTTAATTGAAAAGCTCTGCGGCATACTTCTTGGAACAAGCCAGTTACCTGTTCCGACGCAAACACCAGTATATAGAACCATGGTGGATTTCCAACTGATGAAGTAAAGGATTGTTAAAGGAACGGGATGACCATGGGGATCATCGTTAATTCTCTGAAACAGAATCTGCCCTTTTCACCTGCCAAACACATGCCCACTTCTCCTCTCTGGGGATAATAAAAACTAACCAGCGAACTGACAGAGGGCCTGACCCCCACCATCCACATCGACCACACCAAAAAAAAAAAAAACCGTACCCTCCAGCTACTAATTATAATGCTAACTTGCAAAATTTCCCTGCATTTTAAAACAATGGAAAAATGGTGGTGGGATGATACTTAGAAGAATGGCTTCTTGTCAGTCTCTTCTAACAAAAATAGGCAACACCAAGTCAGCTACTCCTCAGCATAGTTATGTCCGTCGCAGCCTTCTTGGGTTTCAGGAGGCACAAACACACGTTATCACAATTATGGTGAAACGCTGAACACCTGCAAATAATTTTTAACGTAGTGGTTAATTGAAAAGCTCTGCGGCATACTTCTTGGAACAAGCCAGTTACCTGTTCCCACGCAAAGAGGAGTATATAGAACCATGGTGGATTTCCAGCTGATGAAGTAAAGGATTATTAAAGGAACGGGATGACCATGGGGATCATCGTCAATTCTCTGAAACAGAATCCGCCCTTTTCACCTGCCAAACACATGCCCACTTCTCCTCTCTGGGGATAATAAAAACTAACCAGCGAACTGACAAAGGGCCTAACTATCCCCCATCCACATCGACCACACACACAAAAAAAAACCGTACCCTCCAGCTACTAATTATAATGCTAACTTGCAAAATTTCCCTGCATTTTAAAACAATGGAAAAATGGTGGTGGGATCATACTTAGAAGAATGGCTTCTTGTCCGTCTCCACTAACAAAAATAGGAAACACCAAGTCAGCTACTCCTCAGCATAGTTATGTCCGTCGCTGCCTTCTTGGGTTTCAGGAGTGACATACAAACGTTATCAAAATTATGGTGAAACGCTGAAAAACTGCAAATAATTTTCAACGTACTGGTTAATTTGAAAACTCTCCAGCATACTTCTTGGAACAAGCCAGGTACCTGTGTCCACGCGTAGAGGAGTATATAGAAACATGGTGGAATCCCAGCTGATGAAGCAAAGGATTCTTAAAGGAATGAGATGACCATGCGGATCCTGTTTAATTCTCTGAAACAGAATCCGCACTTTTCACCTGCCAAACACATGCCCACTACTCTTCTCTGTGGATAATAAAAACAAACCAGCGATCTGACAGAGGGCCTGAACACCCATCCTGACCGACCCCACAAAACAAAAAAGTACCCTCCAGCTACTAATTATAATGCCAATTTGCAAAATTTCCCTGCATTTTTAAACAATGGAGAAATGATGGTGGGATGATACTTAGAAGAATGGCTTCTTGTCAGTCTCCACTGACAAAAATAGGCAACACCAAGTCAGCTACGCCTCAGCATAGTTATGTCCGTAGCAGCCATATTTGGTTTCAGTAGGCACATACACACGTTATCACAATTATGGTGAAACGCTGAAAACCTGCAAAGGATTGTCAACATACTGGTTAATTGAAAAGCTCTGAGGCATACTTCTTGGAATTAGCCAGTTTCCTGTGCCCACGCATAGACAAGTATATAGAACCATGGTGGATTCCCAGTTGATGAAGCAAAGGATTCTTAAAGGAACGGGATTACCATGCGGATCCTGTTTAATTCTCTGAAACAGATCCGCAGTTTTCACCTGCCATACTAATACCCACTTCTCCTCTCGGGGATTAATAAAAACCAACCGGGGAACTGACAGAGGGCCTGACCAACACATCCACACCGACCCCACAGGAAAAAAAAAAAAAAAAAAACACCGTAGCCTCCAGCTACTAATTATAATGCTAACTTGCAAAATTTTCCTGCATTTTTAAACAATGGAAAAATGATGGTGAGATGATACTTACAAGAATGGATTCTTGTCAGTCTCCACTAACAAAAATAGGCAAAACCAAGTCAGCTACGCCTCAGCATAGTTATGTCCGTCGCAGCCTTCTTGGGTTTCAGGAGGCACAAACAAACGTTATCACAATTATGGTGAAACGCTGAACACCTGCAAATAATTTTCAACGTAGTGGTTAATTGAAAAGCTCTGCGGCATACTTCTTGGAACAAGGCAGTTACCTGTTCCCACGCAAAGAGGAGTATATAGAACCATGGTGGATTTCCAGCTGATGAAGTAAAGGATTATTAAAGGAACGGGATGACCATGGGGATCATCGTTAATTCTCTGAAACAGAATCCGCCCTTTTCACCTGCCAAACACATGCCCACTTCTCCTCTCTGGGGATAATAAAAACTAACCAGCGAACTGACAGAGGGCCTGACCCCCACCATCCACATCGACCACACACAAAAAAAAACCGTACCCTCCAGCTACTAATTATAATGCTAACTTGCAAAATTTCCCTGCATTTTAAAACAATGGAAAAATGGTGGTGAGGTCATACTTAGAAGAATGGCTTCTTGTCTGTCTCCTCTAACAAAAATAGGCAACACCAAGTCAGCTACTCCTCAGCATAGTTATGTCCGTCGCAGCCTTCTTGGGTTTCAGGAGGGACATACAAACGTTATCAAAATTATGGTGAAACGCTCAAAACCTGCAAATAATTTTCAACGTAGTGGTTAATTGAAAAGCTCTGCGGCATACTTCTTGGAACAAGCCAGTTACCTGTTCCCACGCAAAGAGGAGTATAGAGAACCATGGTGGATTTCCAGCTGATGAAGTAAAGGATTATTAAAGGAACGGGATGACCATGGGGATCATCGTTAATTCTCTGAAACAGAATCCGCCCTTTTCATCTGCCAAACACATGCCCACTTCTCCTCTCTGGGGATAATAAAAACTAACCAGCGAACTGACAGAGGGCCTGACCCCCCCATCCACATCGACCACACACACACACACAAAAAAAACCGTACCCTCCAGCTACTAATTATAATGCTAACTTGCAAAATTTCCCTGCATTTTAAAACAATGGAAAAATGGTGGTGGGATGATACTTAGAAGAATGGCTTCTTGTCAGTCTCCACTAACAAAAATAGGCAACACCAAGTCAGCTACGCCTCAGCATAGTTATGCCCGTGGCAGCCATGTTGGGTTTAAGGAGGCATATACAAACTTTATCATAATTATGTTGAAACGTGCTGAAAACCCGGCAAATAATTCTCAACGTACTGTTTAATTCAAAAGCTCTGTGGCATACTTCTTGGAAGAAGCCTGTTACCTGGGCCCACGCATAGAGGGGTCTAGAGAACCATGGTGGATTCCAAGGTGATGAATCTAAGGATTCTTAAAGGAACAGGCTGAAAAGTGCAGATCCTGACTGAAACAGGATTCGGACTTTTTGCCTGCAACACACATGCCCACTTCTCCTCTCTAGGGATAACAAAAACAACCCATCGGATTGACAGATGGCCTGCCCCCGCCCCCCACCACCCCACACAAAATCGTGCCCTCCAGCGACTGATCCTTATGCTATCTGGCAATACGTCCTCTGCCTTTTAAAATAATGGAGATAGAATGGTGGAATTATACCTAAAAGACTGGCTTATTGCCAGACTCCCATACCAAGTATTGGCAACAGCAAGTCACCTAGGCCTCAGCACACGTTTGTCCCTGGCAGCCATCTTGGGTTTAAGGAGGCACAGATGAACCTTATCACAATTATGGTGAAAGGTGCTGCAAAAGCGGTCAAGTAATTCTCATGGTAGTGGTTACTTGAAAAGCTCTGCGGCATAATTCTTTGAACTAGCCAGTTAACTGGGCCCACACATAGAGCAGTCTAGAGGCCCATGGTGGATTCCCAGCTGATGAAGCAAGGGATTCTTAATGGAACGGGGTGAAAAGTGCGGTTTCTGTTTCAGTCTAAGACAGAAACGGGGTCCGAACTTTTTACCTGCCACACACATGCCCACTTCTCCGGTCTGGGGAAAATAAAAACCATCCAGCGAACTGACAGAGGGCCTGCGCCCCCCACCCACACCGACCCCACAAATAAAAATGTCCCCTCCAGCTACTAATTATTATGCTAACTTGCAAAGGTTTCCGTGCATTTTAAAATAATGGGGAAAGTATGGTGGAATGATACTTAAAAGAATGGCCTCCTTCCAGCCTCCAGTAACAAGTGTCGTGAAATCCAAGTGACCTAGGCCTCAGCATAGTTTTCTCCCTGGCAGCCATCTTGTGTTTAAGGAGGCACAGACGATCCTTATCACAATTATGGTGATATGTGCTGCAGAAACTGGCAAATAATTCTACACGTAGTGTTTATCTCAAAAGCTGTGCAGCATACATCTTGGTACAGGCCAGTTCATGGGCCCATGCATGGAGGGTTCTAAGGAACCATGGTGGATTCCCAGCTGATGAATCAAAGGATTTTTAATGGAACCGGCTGAAAAGTGCGGATACTGTTTCAGTCTAACTGAAACAGGATCCGCACATTTCACCTGCCACAAATATATCCACTTCCCTGTCTGGGCATAATAAACACAAACAACCAGACTGACAGAGGGACTGTCCCCCAAACCACCCCGATCCCACCCAAAAACGTCCCCTCCGTTGACTCATCCTTATGCTAACTGCCGAAAGTTGCTCACCTTTTAATATAAGGGAGAAAGGATGGGGCAATGATAATTAAAAGACTGGATTCTTGTCAGACTCCCGTACCAAGTATTGGCAACACCAAGCGAGAGAACCCTCAGTATAGGTTTGTCCATGGAAGCCATCTAGGGTTTAAGGAAGCACAAATGAACCTTATCAAAATTATGGTAAAAGTGCTGGAAAAGCTGGCAAATAATTTCCATGGTAGTGGTTATTTCAAATGCTCTGTGGCATACTTCTTTGAACTAGCCTGTTAAGTGGGTCCACACATAGTGGGGTGTAGAGAACTATGGTGGATTCCCAGCTGATGAAGCAAAGGATTCTTAAAGGAACAGGATGAAAAGTGCCGATCCTGTATCAGTCTAAGACTGAAACAGGATCCACACTTTTCACTTGCCACACACATGTCCACTTCTCCTCTCCGGGGATAATAAAAACAAACCACTGGACTGACAGAGGGCCTGGCTCTGCCTCTCCCACCCCACACAAAAACGTTTCCTCCAGCGACTCATCCTTAAGCTAAATGGCAATAGGTGCTCTGCCTTTTAAAATAGTTGTGAAAGGAAGGTGGAATGATACTTAAAGGAATGGCTTCTTGCCACGGACCAGTACCAATTATCGGCAACTCCAAGGGAGATTGGCCTAACCGTAGTTGTTTCTGTGGAAGCCAGCTTGGGTTTCAGGATGCACTGCCTAACCTTTTCACAATCATTGTGAAAGTTGCTGCAAAAACTGGCAAATAATACTCAATGTAGTGGTTATTTCCAAAGCTCTGCGGCATACATCTTGGAACTAGCCAGTTACCTGGACCCACACATAGAGGGGTCTCGACAGCCATGGTGGATTCCCAGCTGATGAATCAAAGGATTCGTAAAGGAACTGGCTGAAAAGTGCGGATCCTGTTTCAGTCTAAGACTGAAACAGGATCCGTACTTTTCACCTGCCACACACATGCCCACCTCTCCTCTTTGGGCATAATAAAGACAAACCACCAGACAGACAGAGAGCCTTCCCCTCAACGCACCACCCGACCCCACTCAAAAACGTCCCCTCCAGCAACTCATTCTTATGATAACTGGAAAAAGGTGTTCTGCCTTTTAAAATGATGGAGAAAGGATGGTGGAATGACTCTTAATAACATGGCTTCTTGCCAGGCTCCAGTACCAACTATCGGCAACACCAAGTGAACTAGGCCTCAGCATACTTTTGTCCGCCCCAGCCATCTTGGGTTGAAGGAGGCACGGACGAACCTTATCACAATTATGGTGAAAGGTGGTGCAAAAACTAGCAAATAATTCTCAACGTAGTGGTTATTTCAAAAGCTCTGTGGCATACTTCTTGGAACTTGCCAGTTACCTGGGCCCACGCATAGAGGTCTTTAAAGAACCATGGTGTATTCCCAGCTGATGAATCAAACGATTCTTTTTTGTTTGTTTGTTTGTTTGTTAGCTCATTATGGGGGTACAAAAGATCAGGCTATATACATTCCCCATGCCTCCCCTTTCCCCCGATTCTGAGCTTCAATTTTGTCCATTCCCTAGTCAGTGCACATCACATTCATCATGTAGGTGTGCACCCCTCCTCTCCCCCACCCCATCCCCCCCAGTTAGAACTTGAAGGGTGTCCATTCCCCAGGCAGTGCACATCACATTCATCAAGTAGGTATACACCCATCCCTTCCACCCGGCCCCAACCTCTGTCCGATACCCAATTGGTGTTGTTCCCAAATGTGCACTCAGGGAAACCAATTTGCTGGTGAGTACATGTGGTGCTTATTTTTCCATTCTTGGGATACTTCACTTAATAGAATGGGATCCAGCTCTCTCCAGGAGAACCAAAGAGATGCCATATCGCCATTATTTCTAATAGCTGAGTAATATTCCATGGTATACATATACCACATTTTGCTAATCCATTCATGAATTGATGGGCATTTGGGTTGTTTCCACATCTTTGTGATTGTGAATTGTGCTGCTATAATCATTCAGGTGCAGGTGTCTTTTTTATAGAATGACTTTTGTTCTTCTGGGTAGATGTCCAATAATGGAATTGCTGGATCGAATGGTAGGTCTACTTGAATCTGTTTAAGGTATCTCCACATTGCTTTCCACAGGGGCTGCACTAGTTTACAGTCCCACCAGCAGTTTATGAATGTACCTATCTCGCCACACCCACACCAACATGTATAGTTTTGGGACTTTTTGATAAAGGCCATTCCTACTGGAGTTAAGTGATATCTCATTGTGGTTTTGATTTGCATTTCCCTGATGATTAGAGATGTTGAACACTTTTTCATATGTTTGTTAGCCATTTTTATATCTTCTTTTGAAAAATTTCTATTTATGTCCTTTGCCCACTTTTTGATAGGGTTGTTTGATTTTTTCTTACTGATTTTTCTGAGTTCTAAATAGATTCTTGTTATCAGTCCTTTATCTGATGTGTAGTATGCGAAAATTTTTTCCCATTCTGTAGGTTGTCCATTTACTCTCGTGACTGTTTCTTTGGCTGTGCAGAAGCTTTTTAATTTGATCAGGTCCCATTTATTTATTTTTGTGGTTGCTGTGATTGCTTTAGGGGTCTTCTTCATAAATTCTTTGCCTAGGCCAATGTCTGTAAGAGTCTTTCCTACATTTTCTTCTAGAATTCTAATAGTTTCTGACCTTAGGTTTAAGTCTGTTAACCACTGTGATTTGATTTTTGTGTGTCCTGTTTTAGTCTTCTACATGTGGATATCCAGTTTTCCCAGCACCATTTATTAAATAAGGAATCTTTTCCCCAGAGTATGTTTTTGTCTGCTTTGTCAAAGATTAGATGGCTATATGAGGATGGTTTTATATTGGGATTTTCTGTTCTGTTCCACTGGTCTGTGTCCCTGCACTTGTGCCAGTACCAGGCTGTTTTAAGAACCACAGCCTTGTAGTATAGTTTGAAGTCTGGCAAATTAATACTTCCCATTTTGTTTTTGTTGTTTAAGATTGCTTTTGCTAAACGGGGTCTTCCCTGGTTCCATACAAAGCGTAAAATTATTTTTTCTATGTCTGTGAAAAAAGATGTTGGTAATTTAATAAGGATTGCATTGAATCTGTAGATAACTTTGGGCAGTATAGACATTTTAACAATGTTGATTCTACCGATCCATGAGCATGGTATGGTTTTCCACCTATTTACATGTTCTGCAATTTCCTTCCTCAGTGTTTCATAGTTCTCCCTATAGAGGTCCTTTACCTCCTTAGTTAAATAAATTCCTAGGTATTTTATTTTCTTTGTTGCTATTTTGAAGGGTATTGAGTCCTTAATTTGGTTTTCCATTTGACTGTTATTGGCATATATGAATTCCTCTGATTTGTGTGTATTGATTTTCTATCCTGAGACTTTACTGAATTCATTGATCAATTCCAGGAGTCTCTTGGTTGAAACCTTGGGGTTTTATAGATATAACATCATATCATCAGCAAAGAGTGAGAGTTTGATCTCTTCTGTCCCTATTTCAACTCCCTTGATTCTGCTCTCTTGCCTGATAGCTCTTGCAAGGACTTCCAATACTATGTAGAAAAGTAATGGGGACAGTGGTAAGCCTTGTCTGGTTCCAGTTTGAAGTGGGAATGCTTTCAGTTTTTCCCCATTCAGTATGATGTTGGCTGAGGGTTTGTCGTATATGGCTTGTATCATTTTTATATAGGCCCCATCTATGCCTATTTTGTTAAGTGTTCTTATCATAAAAGGGTGTTGAATTTTGTCAAATGCTTTCTCTGCATCTATTGAGAGGATCATCTGATCTTTATTTTTGCTTCTATTTATGTGATGAATTACATTCCCATATGTCAAACCATCCCTGCATCTCTGGGATGAAGCCCACTTGGTCGTGATGGATTATTTTTTTGATAAGCACTTGGATTCGATTTGTTAGAATTTTATTGAGAATTTTTGCATCTATATTCATAAGAGAAATTGGTCTATAGTTCTCTGTTTTAGTTGCATCCTTTCCTGGATTTGGTATCAGGATTATGTTGGCTTGGTAAAAAGTGTTGGGGAGAATCCCATCCTTCTCTATATTGGAGAATAGTTTATGTACGATGGGCACCAGTTCTTCTTTGTAGGTATGGTAGAATTCAGGTGTGAACCCATCTGGTCCAGGGCTTTTCTTTTTGGGAAGGTTTTTTATTGCTGTTTCAATTTCAGATCTAGATATCGGTCTATTCAGGAATTCTGTGTCTTCCTGGTTGAGCCTGGGAAGGCTGTGTGTTTATAAGAATTTGTCCATTTCCTCCAGGTTTTCTAATTTGTGTGCATAAAGATTTTTGTAGAATTCATAGATGATATCATGTATCTCTGTGGCATCAGTCGTGATTACTCCTTTCGTGTTCCTGATCGAGGTTATAAGAGATTTTTCTTTTCTGCTCTTGGTTAGTTTAGCCAGAGGTGTGTCAATTTTGTTTATTTTTTCAAAGAACCAACTTTTGGTTTTATTAATCTCCGTTATGGTTTGGTTTAATCTCCCTTATGGTCCTTTTCATTTAGTTCTGATTTAATCTTAATAATTTCCTTCTGCTGGGTTTGGGTTTGGTCTCTTCTTTCTTCTCCAGCTCTTTGAGTCTATTCATTAGATTGTCTATTTGTAAGTTTTCTGTCTTTTTGGTATAGGCATTTATGGAAATAAATTTTCCTCTCAGGACTGCTTTAGCTGTGTCCCACAGATTTTGATAAGTTGTATCTCCTTTGTCGTTTAATTCAGAGAATCTTTTGATTTCTGACTTGATTTCTTCATTTATAAAATGATTGTTCAGGAGAAGGTTATTTAGCTTCCATGACTTTGAGTAGAAATGAGGATTTCTGTTAGGGTTCATTGTTACTTTTATTCCACTGTGATCCGAGAAGCTGCATGGTATTATTTCTATATTTTTAAATTTTTTAAGACATGCTTTATGTCCTAAGATATGGTCAATCTTGGAGAATGTCCCATGAGCTGATGAGAAGAACTTATATTCAGTGGTATTTGGGTAGAATGTCCTGTAGATGTCAGTCAGGCCCATTTGTTCTAGCATTCTATATACGTCCAATATTTCTTTGTTTATTTTTTGTTTGGAGGATCTGTCTTGAACTGTCAGTGGCGTGTTAAAATCTCTGGCTACTAAAGTGTTGTTATCTATCATTTGGTTCAGATCAAGTAGGGTTTGCTTTATGAATCTGGGTGCACCTAGATCGGGTGCATATATGTTAAGTATAGTTATGTCTTCTTGTTGAATTGTACCCTTCACCAGTATATAGTAACCATCTTTGTCTTTCTTTACTTTTGTTGATTTAAAAACTACGTTATCGGAGATTAGAACTGCCACGCCAGCTTTCTTTTGGGTTCCATTTGCTTGGAATATTGATTTCCACCCTTTTATTTTCAGTCTAAATGCATCCTTGCAGGTTAGATGAGTTTCCTGAAGACAGCAGATACTTGGCTTATATCTTTTTTATCCATCGGGCCAGTCCATGTCTCTTGAGTGGGGAATTCAATCCATTCACATTTAATGAGAGAACTGATAAGCGAGACAGATTGCTGTTCCTCATGTTGGGTTGAATTTCATTGATCTGTTTTCTCTCTTGAGCCATTATGATAACTGTGTTTTCATATTTATCTCTTGATTAGTGTTACATTCGAAGGTCCTTCTTGTGCTGGACCACGTGTAACTCTGTTTTGAATACTTCTTGGAAAGCTGCTCTTGTCTTGGTGAATTCTCTGAGTTTTTGTTTATCTGAGAATGTCTTAATTTCACCTTCATATATAAAACTGAGCTTATCTGGGTACAGGATTCTAGGCTGGGCATTATTCTGTTTCAGAAGAGTGAGAATGGGGCTCCAATCTCTTCTTGCTTGTAAGGTTTCAGTTGAGAAATCTGGCGTGATTCGGATGGGCTTTCCTTTGTATGTTACTTGTTTTTTTCTCCTTACAGATTGAAGAAGGGCCTCGTTAGTGGATATTTTGGTCAGTCTGATAACTACATGACGTGGTGTCTTCCTATTTGGTATGAATCTCTCAGAGGTTCTTTGAGCTTCTTGAACCTATGTATCTAGAGATTTGGCAAGGCCTGGGAAATTTTCCTCAATTATATCTTCAGATACTTTATTCAACCCTTGCTTATTGTCTTCTTCACCCTCAGGAATGCCGATAACTCTCACGTTAGGCTTCTTTACATAATCCCACATTTCTTGTAGACTATGATTATTTCTCATGTTTCTTTGTTTTAACTCTGTGACTGCCTTATTTAATTGGAAAGTGTTATCTTCGATCTCTGAGATTCTTTCTTCTGTTTGATCTACCCTGCTCTTGAGACTTTCCACTGTGTTTTGTAGCTCCTTCAATAAATTTTTCATTTCCAGGAGTTCAGTTTGATTTTTCTTCAGTATTTCAATTTCTTTGGTGAATTTTTCTTCCAAGTCCTGGATCTTTTTTGTGGTTTCTTTGTGTTGATTATCCATTTTTTCTTGCATAATGTTCAGCGTATTTATGATCCATGTTTGAAATTCTTCCTGTGACATGTTGCTATTTGGAATCTGCTTTGTGTTAATTGGTGGAGAACTAGTAATCCTCTTTGAGGGCATGGTTTCAGCTTGATTCTTTATACTCCTAGAGTTCCTTCGCTGAGCCCTTCCCATCTGAATGAATCCTTAAGATCCCTTCTTTCAGTTTTAGTCTGGATAGGGGCACACTGTGAGTGCCAGGTAAGCTGCCTCCTCTGTCACTAGGGGGAGCCCTTCACATATTGTTCAGGATTTTGCTAGCTCCGCTGGGGGGGCTGCCCCTCTTCCTCTCCCGAGGTGGCTTCTGTCTCTCTCTGCAAGAAAGACAGTGGATAGGGAGAGTGGAGCGGTGCCCTCATTCGCCCAGCGCCCCAGCCACTGCAGTTCCCGCGGGAGATGGTCTGCCCCACCCCAATGTCTGCAAGGTCCACGCTCCACTCTCTCGTGACTGGGGAACCACTCAGTGTTCACACAAAGGTGGAGCTCCTAGTCAGGGTCCGTGGACTAGGGAAGGGAGCCGCCCAGGGAGCCGCCCGGTACCCAATCGCTCCTCAGCGTTTAGGCTGTGGACCCCGACAATGGCGGCCGCCCGTCTGCAGATCACTGTCACTGGGGTTGAATGCTCAGGGACCGGCAGAGGCCAGAGGAGCCGGGGAGCGGGAGAATCCAGCCGCCCACCTATACGAGGCAGTTTGGCGTCTGCTAGAGCCGGGACCAAAGCAGCCCCACCGCCCACGTATAGGAGACAGTTGCTAGGTGCGTCAGCTGCGCACAGCACTCCAGGGTCCAAAATGCCTCCTGCCAATGTCTCCTCTCTGCAGAGCCCCACATCTCCCGTGGCGATTCTGCACCGACTTCAGGCAGATCCTCAATTGAGTGGGTGTGGAGGTCAGAGGGGGAACAAGATGCTTTCCTGTGGGGCTGAACCCACCCCACTCTCTGGTGAGGTGGGTACAGCTGTCCCGTGCTCCCTTCTCTATTGGCCATCCCGCACTCTCCAGATTTTGGTGATTTATTTCCCTAATCACCTCAGTCTTTTCTTGCTCTCTCTCTCTGTCCCACGCTGATTCTCCATGGATTCACACCACCGTTCTTGTGGGGAAGTGAACCTCTAGGGTTGTGGCAGTGGGAGACCGATGCCTTCCACTCCAGGAGCACGAATCCAGGAGGTCACCACCATTCCACCATCATTGAGAATGAATCAAAGGAGTCTTAAAGGAACGGGCTGAAAAGTGCGGATCCTGTTTCAGTCTAAGTCTGAAACAGGATCCGCACTTTTCACCTGCCACACACATGCCCACTTCTCCTCTCTGGGCATAATAAAAACAAACCACTGGACTGACAGAGGGCTTGCCCCCCCACACACACCACACGACCCCACACAAAAACGTCCCCTCCAGTGACTCATTCTTATGCTAACTGGCAAATGGTGCTATGCCTTTTAAAATAATGGAAAAAGGATGGTGGAATGATACTTGAAAGACTGGTTTTATTC